>NW_026863813.1:0-42227 GCF_026571515.1 Ruditapes philippinarum | reverse complement strand
CTCAGGAACCTTGTTTAAAAATTAAAAATCTAAAAGAAACTTCTTAAACAGATCTTATAAAATTGCTTAATTGCCAAAATTTTCCTTTGCATCTTGGCAAGACAGAGTCTATTCTTTTTTGGTTTAAGTTTCAACTTAACCTGGCCCTAGCCTCCAGGTCACATGTAATGGTACTGCTATAAAGTACACATCTTTTGTTAAGTATTTAGGTGCAAATCTGGATCAAATTCTTTTGGCGTCGCCCTTTGATGCTTTGCATCAATGCTTTTCTTGTTAAATACTGTAGTAATTATAAAAAAAATAGATGACAATGTTATATGATGTCTAGTCATACACGGCAAACCTACATTTCTTCACCTTACAGTATAAATTGAAAATCCGTCCGGTATAAACAGCATTACCAAAACAGTCTGATCTCAAATTTACCATTTACGATTGTCTCTCTTTTAACATTTTTTACGGTACAACTACGCCGATATCTTCTGGATAACAATTAATGGTATATACAAATTTGTTGAGTAAATCATACAATAAGTATTTCACTTGTGTTGCTTTATCTTTTTTAAACTTATTTATATCCTCGCTGAAGATGTCATCCCATGAATAAAGATTTTCTATAAAGACAACTGATTGGAGGTCCAGCCAATAAAATAAATGGTAGTATGAAGAGTTGATGTTCATAGTGTCGTGTAAAACATCATTAATATATATTTTTTTAATATCTCGAAATCAAGAACAAAAAGAACAGGTTTCGATTTCTTTTATTATTTTTATGCTTTACACTTTGTTAATTTTTTGATGAGTTAAGTAACATTTAACACTATTTTACACAAGGTTTATGGGGGAAGTCAACATATCTTCAAAATATATCGGTCGCACACCAAGAATAACAGACGAGTTTGTATTTAATTTTCAAAGACATTAACAGTACAAACCGGAAGGAATCTAATTCGGTATCAGGGGATATCTTATATCAAATATGACAGCTGTCTAAACATGTTAATTGATAGGATACAAAAATGCAATAATTTGATGAAAAGATATATCCTGTTCCAGGAAATATTAAAATAGCCGGACGCTAACAATGAGTCACAACCTTTTAAATTCGATAAACTTATCAAAACTGACGAAGGTAAATAAATTTGTCTAGACTCTCCAGCTTTTATACAAAACTTTGTCTTTAACTTAAGTGTCTCTTTTATTAAGTCGTCTGACCGGACCAAATACAAAATTGAGACACCAACGGCAGACGACATCGGATATATATCATTCAATGCTTTAAAAGTTCAATAGACCAAAGCAGAACGTGATTTATTTAAACACATTTCATCATCATACCAAACATTCTAATAAATTTATCGAAATTGATCAATACATTTTTAATGTTGTATGACATTAATTTGTTTCCACTTAATTGTATCTCAAGTATAAAATCAAAATATCATTGATGTAATATAATCCCCAATTGATGAGCCTCATTAAAGTTTATCTACAGATACTAAAATTAATATTGATGTCAGCAAGTTTTCACTTTAATATTATAATTGATTAAAAATATTTAATCAAAGATTCTTTATGTTGTAACTAAGGATTTAACAACATTTAAGTGATATTTTATATATATATAATTATTTGTCTAAAACAATTTCCAAATATCCAAGAATATGTTAAATATGTACTGCAAATGTTAGGCGCATTACAAGTAATTATTAAAATCTATGCATTCATTTCTCATTGAAAAATTTGGCTTACGCGTTATCGAAAATAGATTTATAATCACCCCAATTTATTTACGTGAAATGTAAATTCGGTAATATCTTTACTAACAATGCTTTTTTTAATTTACAATATTGATAAATCTTCATTTTAACATCATATTTATGATATAAAACCATAACAAATTTAGTTTCGGGATCTTTAAGAAGTCAATCGAATGTCAAACCGGCGATGTATTTAGTTTAGTTTGTACAGATTTGTCTTTTCAGTTCGAAGTGTAAGAAGCTTATAGACACACAACTGTCATATCAGTTCCTGAAACAAACCATTACTTGTATCTCCTTTTTACATCTTTAATTGAGTAACAAATAGATATAATTGTGTAAAATATCTTTTGAAATGTAAGATGTTATCATTACAAAAATTTATCTTAGAAATATCTTGTACTTTGTTCAATGAGAGAACTTTATTGATATCTATTTTCTATTTTAGCGTTTTAGATACGGCTGTTACGCTTTCTCAATTCTCAAAATCAATTCCGTAATTTTATATGTAGACATCATATGTAACATTAAAGATCTTCAGTATAAGAATAATTATCAAATCAGATATAATTGATGGCGGCTTCTGAATGGCTTCCAATAATGAGTGTTCTTTAGAGAATCCGCTGAAACTAAGATTTGTTCACGCACCTGTTTTCAGACGAGGTAACCAAACGTTTAGTGGGAAAAAAGAGAGAAAAAAAAGGTGTTTGGGGAAAACATAACCCTTATTTTATGATAAAAGATGTTATAAAATCAAAACATTTAAATCTAAAATTAAATATTAGAAAATTACAAGTTTTTGTTGTTTTGGCATTTTGAAACAAGAATGTCATTATTTAGTAAGCAGACGACATGTAATTCATGTATTCATTATCCCACATGTACAGACTCAATCAAACCGAGTCTGCAATTCTCTTGTTATTTTGTTGTGATTATTGCTTCCGAGGGATCACTTTGTTTCCAGATTTTTTACTTGTGTTATTAATACAATTTGTCAGAAAAACAAGTAGAAATATAAGAATGTCAGTTTTCTTAATATAAGATACAATGAACAATACGCTATTTAAACAATATTCGTTCGTGTTTTACTATCGACTGCGTTATCAATTTCATGAATAAGCATTCTGTATTGTATGGACCAACCCATATTTGGTTAAATTGCGTTGCAATATATGTACCTGCACGCATAAAAGTTAAGGCGAAATTAAAGCTAATAAAATATGTTTTATTCCGTACTATTGTCCTCACATATTTAGATCTATTGTCGTCGTAGGATGAAAATGTAGTTAACTACGGTGGTCCGTTTGAGTCATCTTTTATTTGCATCGGCGACCTTAAATATACCTGAAGCAACGAAACCTTACGCCGAAGCGACGCAACGGCACGACGGAGGATTTCAGTATCATCTCGTGTTTGATTCAGCGAATCATCTTGTCACTCCGGTGTATCGTCTCTTCGATTTGGAATATCTACATCTATTAAGTTTATACATTACTTACTCTAACAATTAATCGACAAAGCGGGGAAGCAGCTTTGGTGCGACCCGCTCTATAAATCAACACGAAAAATATTCAACATGACCTAAATGCTCTACAAATAGTGCACTGCATTCTCAAACAATCTGAAAGCAGTAGATTTTACGCTTCTCAATTTCATGACAATAGAAACAAATTCTATGTATTTTCTCATCAGTCATTTATTCATCTTCAATCTCACTTTTTTTAAAGGGATCAATCATTTTGCTATTTATTCATGTATGATGAACAGAAATAAGCAAAGAAATATCGTATGTAAACTAATTTTCTGAATGTGTATTTGAAAGGAAACGTTTTGAACCTTTACAAAAATACACACTCTCTCGGGTATCTGTTCATATCATTTTATATTAATATAAAAACAATAAATAGAAGCTGACTTCATTTTAGTTTATCGGTCTCTTCTTACGCAATATTTTTCAAATACGTTTTCCATATTGATACTGACATAGTTTGTTGATGTCTTATTAATCGACGAAACGTTCAAGTGTTTGAAAATATACCAGGATTTAGTATAGAAGTTTATGAGCTATACTTATCCGCAACATATTTTTTAATTCGATGTAATACTATAATAATTGGTAGGTTTTGATTGACAATACTATCAGTCACTGAAACATTTCTATTTAAAGCCCATTATGTCAAGGAAATGCTTTAATTTCTCAAAGTATTTTATTTTTTGGTGTCCTGAAATAATTCCATGATTTTTGGTTAATTACCTTATCCATATTATGCTACTTTTTGGAAATAAATAAGCATATAGAGATTAACTATTTTATAAGCATTTAAGTTCAAAACCTATAATTCAAACGTTGTAAAAGTCATCTTTGTTTGATTAGATTAGTAGAAGGACACATTTCTTCATTTTTCTTAGGCTAAATGTACCTTTAATGCATTTTGACATTGTGCCAATATCTTCGATTTAATTGAATATTTAATTTAAAAAAAAGAATAAAAGTCTTAAAATAGACCTTATATCATTGTTTTAAATGGTTGTTTAATTCCATTTTCACATGAAAATAAAATAAATGAATTTAATTTCAAATGTTTAATAGAAATACCATTGTTGCCAATGGGTATTTTTGTTATTTCGACGGCTTGAGTGATGACAATAAAATAGTTCGATGTCCTTAATTGTATCGCGTTGAACCTTTCAAAATGTTTGATAATGTAAATTAAAAATATCATTTGTTTACAGAAAAAATAACAAATACTCCTGAAGGCATTTTATTCAAATTTTTGCTGATCAAGGAAACGAGTTATTTAACAAGTTTATGAACAAAATGGATAGAAATGTAAACGAACGAACAGCTCAGGCATTCGAACATCCTTAGAACTGTAGATGATTTCTTGTGAGAGATGATATGGAATAAGTAGCTTTTTATGTAGTAGAAAGTAAGTAGACTGCACACGTATTAAAGTCAGGTCTTTGTTCATCATTACCTGTTCGCCAAGCTCATGCCGTAGAACTTATAGTACATTCACCTATTTGATATATACCTGACAATCATTTTTCAATGTATCCATAAACATTTATATAGCTATTTCATCTCATTATTCAATTAAATTCTGAACATTTGAGGAACATTGGCTCACCACCTGAAGGCAAAGATGGTTTTGCCCGCAAGGATGGTGCTTGCCTTGGTCTTTTTATGTCAAATTCCAACCTACACACTTTTCCTTGTTATGGCTACCATTAAAATCACCAATAGTCGTCGTTTTTAGCTTACCTATTTTCTACTTGCCCTAACTCGCCTTATTACCCACTAACATGTCTTTTTAATTTGCTATATGTCAATTTGTCAATTCTAAACTGTCTCAAAGTCTTTTATGTATACATCATCATCCTTTTATTCATTTCATTTGTTTGACACTTATGCAATGTTATTGTGAATCCATCCCTCTTGTGCGACAGTATGCTTCAGTGATTACATATTTCACTTTTTACGTTTGACGATGAATATAGGTCCTTGAATATAAAAAGTGTTATCAAATTATATCAATTAGTTAAAGAATGTAATCCAATTGAACTAAAAAATAAGATCACGAATGGATTTTCTTTAATGAACGCTTGAATTTGTGTTTAAATATGGTAAAATCGTACCGACAAATTGTTAAAAACATCTCAGACTGAACGTTTTGTCATGATGATTGCTTTGTAAATGATTCAAATAGGATAATAGTTTCTGTACAAATTGACCAATAGGTAACCTTCTAAGCCGTATATTCTTTTCAACAAAGTCTTAACTTGAAAAGTGACACTTGTAGAATTAATCACTTTTACATGCGTCAGTTTAGATCAATAGTGTCCGATTATACCTATAATAATAGAGTACAATAACCTTTTATCCATCTTATTGTTTGAAACGTCACAACATGACAGATACTTGTGTAAGACGTTTAGGACATTATTTCAAGTGTAAGCATAAAACAGTTAAGTAGAAGCCCACAAAATCCCAGTGGTTAAACTGAATGCCCTGGTTACAAAGATATTTTTGCTGTACATAGATGCAGAATGTCTAAAGCCTCTGGTTATAAAAAATGACTCGCTTTTATTTAGTCATTTCCTTTGAAATTATTGCAAGTGCAACATTTGTGACGCCCCTCTAGCATCAGTGTGTGTAGAACTTCAACCATAATGGTAAGAGTATGGCATTAATGTCCATTTTAAGACAATGGTAAAATAGCAATACTGGTATGTAGCATATAGTCACGTTTAACAAAGAGTAATCCCTCAAAAACAATAAAAACAAACATAACTGGTTGCCCTTGCCAAAGACTTGTTTTAGCTATCAATGACACTTGTCATAACAAATAAAAATAAGATTGATTTATAATAATCTTGATTTTAAATATCCAGATTTTCAAAACAATTGCATGTTCAATACTCCAAAGCTAGTTTAGGATGGGCCATTTTCTTACAAAAATGAATATATAACTTATTCTGTTTCATACAAAATAGGATATCTTATATGAAAACATGAGACATTATCAATAGTCAAGAGAATATATAACTTTTACAATACTTCAAAATGACAAATAGTTTGCTTCATAAAACTTATCGTGACACCACGTTAATTTGATATTGGAAAATGATCTTTATGAAGCAGCACCTTCCCTGAGTAGCAATGGGCCAACTAATTTGTTAGAAACAATGAATACAATGGATGTAAGAAATGAAATATTATAAACAAATAAAAAGGAATCTACTATTTGAAATCAGTATCGAGAACAGTAGCATTTCATAAGTATAGTACAAATTTGATGTATTTTAAATCAGATAAACCAAGCAATAAAAATTGAAACAAAGTGAAACCTCGGAAATATTTATCACAAAAAATGACATAAACATTGCAGACTAGGTTTGTTTGACTCAGTACATGAGGGATAATAAATAATAGCAACATATCTCATGCCCTCTAGCAAAGTCGCATTAACGATATCTACAAGTTTTAGATTTGTGACATTCTTTTGAAGAGAATATCGTTTAGCATTTAGTTTCCTAAATTACATGATTCGGGCAGCTTATTCGTGAATGTTTTTCCATAAAATAAATTTATTTATTCATTTATTTATTAAATTTGAAAAAAAAAATCCAGGGTTATTAAAAATAAGAAAGTTGTTTAAAGTTTAAATATTATCAAATCAAAAAATACAACTATTTGTAAACAGATTCAATCTTAGGATAGTGTACGAGCCAATTATTCTAAAAACTTCTTAGATAGCAAATGCTTATAGATTTTATGCAGAGCGAAAATTTTATTTGATATAATAACATTTTTATGAAGTATAGATGTAATTATACTAAAACATTCCACATTTTTAGGAAGTATAGATGTAATACAAAAAAATATCTTGCAACACAAGGATGCCTCAACAACAAAAAAAGAGATAATTACATGAGTTATTATTTCATGTAAAACTTCCGTCTCAACTTTTCAACATTAAATCATTCAGTCAAAAGTTAGAATTACATTACTGAATCGAATGCTTGCAATTAAATTTTCAAAGATTTGTGTAAAAGGAAAACATGATTAATGAATTTTAAAGATAATTGACAGCTGCGAGACAAACATCGGTTCTTGCAATAACAGAATTGACACAAATGTGTTGTTTTTCTCTCTGTAACAGTCTTTGATGCTCAAAGAAAGACAAGACTAATTACTGTCTTGTGTTTAAAGTTGAAATATGAGTAAAATACTTGTGATAAATCAAAAGTACCAGAAATAAGCAGTTTCATGTGATATGTTTATTGAATTCTCATATTGTTTATGTTTCTGGTGTTAACCAATTATTCCTGGTTAATTTGTTGTCATAAGTAGATTGTGTTTCCGCTTGCAGGCAAAGGCTTCATCCGAAAAGTAAGTGACTTCTGATATTTCCCAGAATATCTTGAGGGTCAATAATTGTTTAAAGTTCTTGACTTGTTCACCAGTCAATGATAAAACCCAATCCTTCTGTATGGAATGACCAGTAATTATGTCACACAATAACGAAGTTTTTATTCCCATGCTACATATTCACTTATAAATTGGTAATAAAGGGAAGTTAAAGCAAAATATCTGGAAAAATGTTGATCCTTCGGAATGTAGTTATTGAGAACTAACATACCATTTTATATGTCATATCTTAGAATGTTTATATTCAAATCTTATCATATTATCTATCATACATATGCATAATAAAAAAAAGGATCATATCTTGGGTGAAGGTATCCTGCAACATGAATTCAGATTCACTTGAGTGGCTTTCGGTGAAGCAAAGTACAGGAATGGAATTAAAAAAGAACATAATAGACAATTATTATTTAAGTGCGATCGTTAAAATTGTCAATCTCCTCAGAATGTTTGTATCAAGGGAATAAAATGTAAACAAGCCATACAAAAATACATAACAAACGATTTTAAAGTATTGAATAAATGTTCATTAGTGTCTTGGCTTATATACCCTTAATCACTTCCACTCTTTTATGTAATTTAGTTTGCTACATTTAGCGAACATAATTAGCAAACATTAACTTCACAACCGTTTTGTATAAAATAGATTGAATGGATCTTTGAATATAATTGATTTTATCGGAAGAGGAAATATAAAAGGGAGAACCGATAACACGGTTGTAAAAGTTGATGGTGACCTTATTCATTAAGTTTACAACTGATCCAAGGCTTTTGTTTAGGATGTATAGAAAGCAATATAAACCTGAGTTTAAATGACATTGTATTGTATTTGTAACGATATATTGAATTTAGGATTTTATTATCTTCCGCAATAGCATGTTATCACGCAATGAAATTTTAACACGAATAACAAAAATGTTGAAAGTTATACAAAATTCCTTTATGCACTTTGTACAAAACACGAGCCAAAAAATGTTATATAACACAGAATTTGATAAAACGTTTTAAATAATTGAGCAGCAAAGAAGGTCTTATATTATTTGTGTTTTTCACTTATTTATTATTTTATGAATTGGTTTTTGGTATAACAGACCCTTAAAACTACTGATATATAGAACTAAACTTTTTGTGAAATGAAACTCCCAAAATCCTTTGCATAAATGATGTTATTTTAATTTTATATGACGTTTTTTACTCTTTACCAACTATCAATGTTATAAACGAGTACATGGTACCTAAGTTAATCACGCGTAAATGATATATCTGTATTAAATCTATGTATAATTGATTTTGCAGATGATGCTATTTCACCCTCTATCGTGTCAATCTCTGCCAACATAGGTCTATTAAGCTTCACTTCTGATCTCCAATACTCTTTCATTCTATCTGAAAGTTATATATCCTCTCAAATCAAAAGCTGTGTTCCCGATTAATGCATTTTTACAGTGCTTACATTTCTAGGAAAAATGCTCTCAATGTAACATTAAAAATATTAGTTTCGTAACTATAACTATCTGACAACCGATCTGATCTTAATTATAGATTCCGAGATATGCTATTTTTCTATGTCATAGAACCATTGACGTAATAGCTTGCATCAAATGAATAAGTCGCAGAATTTAGATTGATTGTCAAACATTGAATGCAAATATCGCAAAAGAATGACATGGTTTATTGACTTAGAAAATAGTTGACTGTTTGAGATATCCAATGTTCTTCATTGACGAAAAAATTCAATTTTTCTTGTTGATTTTTCTTTTTAAATCTCTATTGGTTAAATATAAATATCATATTAAGTGTTGATATTATTATAAAAAATCTTAGACTTAAGTGGACTTCTTCTCAATTGTTTAAAGGAAAAAAAGGGATTTGGGATTTTAAGGCACATACGATTAATATTAACTAAGTATGCAATACATATGTGAAGTTGAACGATTACATTTCTAATATCTAAATGTATGTGTTTGAATTGTATAAACAAAGGTAGTCCATGTAAAGAGATCATATAACTTTACTATTTAGAAAACGGATTTTCCATATTTTCTTTTTGTGTCAATATACATTATCTTTCTTAATTGTTAACAGCATTACACCACCGTGGGTAAGCAACTTTGGTCATGTGACCACAAAAGTCAACGTACACGGTCAAAAAAGCTCGGCTGAGGTAAGTTTTTAGTGATTATTTTTCTGTCCAGCCGATTTAAATTATGCTACATAGCCTACCGACCGCGGCAGTTCCGATGCTTTCTAAAAATATATTTAGTTTCGTCTAACGTATTGTTAGAGAACATTCAAACAATACTTGCAAATTGTCGATGACAACGTACACACTATTGTTAAAAAGTGTCGATGAAAACTTAATAAACGATACGCATGTCAGTTCTAAGTAAAATTTCAGGTCTTACAATATATAGGAGAATGTTTTATTGAAAAAAGAACTTGTTTCCTGCTGTCATTTTTTGTATTTATTTAAAAATTCACCAACTTACAGAAATGTCAACGTACACATACTGTCTAGAAAGTGTCAACGTACACACTCACAATTTAGTTTGATAGTGGTCTGATCATGAGGCTGCAACTTCGAAATAGGTGGCTTTTTTCAACAAAAAGTTGGCTTTTTATTTAGATAGCTCTCTCAAACTGTATATAATTACCATATTTTAACAAAGGAAATAGTTGAGAGTGCACCCATTTCGTCGCAAATAAACTTAAACAACCTTTAACTTTTTTATGTTATTCATTTATTTTGTTTTAAAGAAAACAAATTTCCAGTTACTCAAATTGCTTAATGATTAGCTGAAACAGCCGTTTTTATATTTTATACTGAATTAATATAGATCGTATTACAATATAGATCGTAATTACAGTCATCTAAATAACGTAAACAGCCATGAGAAGGGTCTCTTGCTCAACCAACTAATGCTTTCCGTAGCAGCAAAAGGTTCCAAGGTTGACAATGACGCCGAGTTACAATTTTAAATTATTGGTTTTTCAGCAGTTGCGTCACTTGATCCCTATGATTACAATTCTAATGTTCTATTAACCTTATATTTTCAAGAATATATCTACTTGCACTTGTTATGTAAAAATATCTTATAAACAATTCATCATTTTAGAGGTTGGGTAAGGCAACCAATTACACTTTGTTAAAAGGTTAGTTACTAGTACCAAGTTTCTAGTAAATTGCTTTTACTGCTCAACAAACCAGTTACTGGAAAATGGTTACTAGTTACAAATTTACCGGAAAATGGTTACTAGTAATAAAAATACCGGAAAATGGTTACTAGAAATAAATTTACCAGAAAATGGTTTCTAGTAATAAACCCATCTTATTTTGTGCGCAATGTATGAGCTTTAGATATGATCAATGACATTGTTTAAACATTTAAAAAGTTATATCAAGTACCACAGTCATATGACCCACTAGTAATCATAGAAATGCCACAATATTTATTGAAATGATTGTTACAATGCAGAAATTTTATCGACATTTTGCTCAAATAAAATGGTTTGCTTGAATTTAAAATTTTGATTGCAATGCAAATTATTAAAATGTATGGCACTTGAGCATTTTTGTTGAATACTAGTACATATCATAGACTTGTAAATTAGCAGACATGGTTGGCAAAATTTGCAGTGAAACAACAAGGGCAAAGAAAACTGTGAATGCAAAATACATATCACGTCTGTTAAGCAAGCCCATGTATTAAATTAAAAGGTCTATAACACGTGGCAATTACATAACTAGTGCAAGGAGATATACTATTGAAAATATAATGTTTATAGAACGTTCTATGTAATTATAGGGTTAAGGTGACATAACTGCTGAAATACCGGTAATACCTCGGCGTCATTGTCAAACTAGGCAACTTTTGATGCTACAGAAGGCACTAGGTTGGTTGAGCAAGAAACGCTTATCTTGGCTTTTTACGTTATTAAATGACTGTAAAATGATGTAAATTAATACACCACAGAATTGCTGTTTCAGCAAATCATTCAGCAGTCTGAGTAACTGGATTTTTTTCTTCTAAAAGAAACCATAAAAGAACAAATAAATAACATTATAAAAAAATTAAAGGTTGTTTAAGCTTATTTGCGACGAGATGAATGCACTCTAAACTATTTCCTTTGTTAAAAAATAGTTATAATATACAGTTTGAGAGGGCAATCTAAATTGAAAGCCAACTAGCTTTTTGTTAGAAAAAGTATCTACTCCGAAGTTGCAGCCTCATGTTCAGACCACTATCAAACTAAATTGTGAGTGTGTACGTTGACATTTTCTAGACTGTATGTGTACATTGACATTTCTGTAAGTTGTCAATTTTTAAATAAATACAAAAAAGACAGCAGGAAACCAGTTCTTCTTTCGTTAAAACATTCTCTTATATATTTTAAGACCTGACAATTTATTTATAACTGACGTGCGTATCGTTTATTAAGTTTTTATCAACACTTTTATACAATAGTGTGTACGTTGTCATCGACAATTTGCAAATATTGTTTGAATGTTCTCATAAAATACAATACGTTAGACGAAACTAAATACATTTTTAGAAAGCATCGGAACTGCCGCGGTCGGTAGGCTATGTAGCGCTGGACAGAAAAATAATCACTAAAAACTTACTTCAGCCGAGCTATCTTGGCCGTGTACGTTGACTTTTGTGGTTACATGACCAAAGTTGCTTACCTACGGTGTAAACGCTTTTATATAAATTTTCATAACGAGAATGACAGAAATTTGAATGAGAATATCTTATTAACTGATCAATGGCATAAGCCTAAGAAAAATATAAATATTCCCCGGCCAGTTTCATTCTTATCCTTCCATACCAATAAGCAATATACAAAATATAGCATATCTGTTTGTATGCAACTGATATTACTTTTGAACTAATCACGTTCGCGTACGTCAGTTAGAAACAAGAATAAAATCATACTGTTTACAATTATAAGAAAATTGATTCAATACCGAAAATTTCTATATCTCTCTATCAATGATATGTTTTTTACTTCTATATCCAATCAATGATATGTTTTGCAAAGCTTTGTTATTCTTTGATGAAATGGTTAAGCGTTTAGTGTGATAAGTTTTTTTTTGAAATTGATATGCATAAAACAGTGAGGTAAATGAAGTGCCTATGTTGATGACAAACTAATCATCTAAATCTTTTTTTTTTCAGATATTTCATTCATAACACTGTTGGAACAGCAAAACATTTTGTTTCTATGTTTATATTCCATCTTAACATTCTTAAAGAGTGTAAAGTCTGCCATAAATCAAATGTAACAAACTATCAGCATGGTTCCTGTAAGCCTTTCTATGTTATTGATCAGCAGTTACATATGTACAAAAAGATCATTTTGAAGGTGACTGAAGTAAATCTTTTAAAAACATTTAACCTTATATTTTATTTTTTGCATATCAGACAGGATTATCTACTGTTCACACCGGAGCTAGAAAACAAATAGCATTCTTAGGATGACGTCAATGTGCCCGTTATGAATGAAGTTGTAAATTCATACGAAAAAAGTGCTAAAAGAAAATGTAAGCATGGCAATTTCTTTTCGTAAAAACATTAATTTGTAATATGCGAGAAAAAGAATGAAACACAAGGTGTCGTCGCAGACAGGAATATCTAGCTCTCGGATAACTGTTTATAGCGGAAATTTGCAGAGTCTCGTGTTACCCTCGAGCTAGATATTCCGGTCAGTACCGGCAGCCGGTGAAAGCTTCTTTTAATCTTAAATCTTTTATGCATTTCTAATGAATACTTTATGTCTGACTATCTTTTTTAAAATATATAATAAAATATTAAATAAATGCAAACACCCAGAGTGTTATGTTAAAATGCCTTGTTTATACCAATTTCTTTGTTTTTTTATACTTTATACATTAATAGTATAGTTTTCATACACAGATACATTATAAATGCAATATAATGTCAATTATATATTATATTGCTATTATATATATTGCAATACCTGATATATTCTTAAACTAAGTCGAGGTAAAATTAATTCTTGCAGTTTTTGAACAAAAAAGTTTTGAAACAATATTGTACCTTTTGAAGTTTAGATAAATGAATGTTAAATAAGGTTCCATCATAATCTAGACTACAATACCTTCAATTTTGGCATGTTCTTTGATCATAATGAATTCCATTTTCAAGGAGCGGGGCAGGCCCAAATACAGGATATGGGTAAGCTACAAAAGACAAGACAGGAAACATATCATTACTGAATAAAAACAGATAAACCATACACTTTTAATGATGAATATAAAATGTGCATATCTTTGGAATTGGTACATGAATCAAACAATATTACGATTCTCTTTTGCCACGATATGTTTTATATTAAATAAAGTTTATGTCATGGCTTTATCACCATTATCAATGTTATTCTTCTCTTTCATGTATCTTGAATTGTTTTGTTTTTTGCAAACAAAATTGGTATCTTGATTATGTGAACAATTAAATTGAATAAATGAGCATTTAATCTGACTTTATTAAAATTAAAGACACATCAGGAATAAACTAAGTTGATAAATAAGTTATTGTCTACCCTTGAGAATCCTTGCCTTTTAAAATGTCATTTATCTTTAATCATAAAAAGAAACGTCAACAAAAAGCTAAACACTTCTTATCAAACAGCCAAAAAAAAAGAAAACTCGAATGTAAACTCAACAATAGGTGTCACATATATGTCGAAAGAAGTTTCCTACAATTGTTAGCGTAAGTGTTTATAACATGCTTATGCATTAAAGGCTCAAAACAATAACTTTTATAATATTTGTGTATGTTGACAAAAGCACTTGTGCTAATTACAATTTAAAAATCAATTTGATCAAATTACCCAAGCCATGCTAAATAGTTTTAATAAATTGACTTTATGACTAAACTATTAATCATGTTTACGAAAAGATTAAAACTGAATGTATAGCAAACTATGCAGACCATGATAATACTTGAACATTTTGTCGTTGCTCTCGATGTTCAGAATACTGAACGTTAAATACCTTAAAATCATATTGCTGTTTTCGGCCCTTTTTAATTATTTTATTTTTTGTTAACGTTAACTGTTCTCCAGCGTATAAACATATCTTGCTATTTTGTATTTCTTCCATCACCCATAATGCTGTCATATCTAAATCTATAATGGTAAATATCTTTTTATATTTACACATTGTTTAACATGTCAATGTTTTAAACCTTTCTAAAGTTTCCAAATCCCATAAGATGTTTTCAGTGCAAACAAAAGTTGTACATGTTGTTTTTCCGAATTAATTCAATTGCGAAAACTTTGCTAACAATGAAACATGTCAGATACAATTGCATCGGATGATAGTTGTGAGACATGTATACTGAGTATTCTATCAGCATAGTTTTGCGACGCGAGCCTATAGCTACATGGAAATTATTTTTACCAAAAGCAACATTGCTATTTGAAGCGCCATTTTAAATCAACGTGTCGATATTTGTTGCTGCAAAGATCATTAACCAATTTCTCAAATATCTGCAAAATATATTTAATTATTCAAATTATTCGTAAATTTAATTAAAAATATACCATAAACTTTCAACAATTGGACGCATATGTACATTAATTATTTCATCAGTACAAATTTGTCCAAACATTGTTTTATTTTTACACATACATGCAACCTAACTTCAATTTGAGTTCTATTAGTATTAGGCATAAAAAATGTATGGAATTTTGGTGCTTGGTTCTTTGCTGTAGTGTTGTTTCCGTTACTTCCTTCGAGTAAAAGAGTATCAGCGTCCTTCATGTCCTTAGCCATCGTAAACGTTCGATGGGAAATGGAAATAAGCCTTAGATGGCAGGTTGTCCAAAAAAGAAAAGTGTTTCAGTCTATAATTTTTAAAACTGACTAGCATTATGAGTTTCTTTAAAAACACAATCCGTGTATTTTTATGAGAAATGTAAGATAAAGAAAGTAAGTCAAACTATTTCTAACATCTTCCGTACTGCATTTATCCTAATCATGTTTAAGTAAAATATCTATTTATTATGTTTTATTGAATTCAAACCTTTATATATATACGCGTGGGATTTGTTTCGAATCATATATTCTTAACACTAGCTTTCAGGCATTTTTTACATTTGGGAAGTCATTATAAAGTAAAAGCATTTGAACGCCTGTAGCATATACAAATTTGCGTTTTTTTTAATTCAGTCAGTGATCTGTTTAGTTTCAATTTGGGATATTGATGCCACAACTAAAGTAAATAACATTTTATACGTATAACTGTACGCAGATTTTTTTTCTGTTATTGTTGTACTGTCGAAATGGTTATTGTAAATTAAAGAGAGGGAGTATCTGTAACAAATGTTTCTATAATTTTTTTTTATATTATTATTTTTTCAGATGTTGTAGTTGGTATCTAACTTCGTTATGTGTCACTGACTACATCGGTCTATTAAACTTTATTACATGTACCAAGCTTCAAAGTTTATTCCTCGTTGTCTAAGTATTAATTCTTCTAAACAATTAAGATGTATTTTCTAAACAAAAATGAAGCAACAATTAAATGCTTGACTTGTTTAATGCGTCCTTTGAACATGAGAGTAAAGAGTAAACAATTGTCTGTTGATACCTAAAACCGAACGTTATCAAGATGATTTTTTCCGACTTTGTTTCATATTTTTTATTCGTGCAAATACGAGCGAGACAATATTCTATTGTAAATGTAAAAATGTGCTTTCTTTTGCAAAGAAGCTTGCTAAAACATGCTTTACGTAAATGTACCAAATGGTATAAATGCTGTAATAGTTTTGTGTTCAAAACTTGATACAGTGTCTACGTCGAAACTCAACATATGTTGAAATCATAGCATGGACAGATTATACAAACTATTATGTGTGTCCACAGATGAAATTGATATTCCATATAAATTTTTTGAGTATGTTTTTTAGTCCCCTACCGGTTTAACCGGAGGGGACTTTAGGTTTACCCTCCGTCCGTCTGTCCGTCTGTCTGTCTGTCTGTCAGTCCGTCAGTCCACAAATCTGGATCCCGCGATAACGCAAAAAGTACTAAAAATATTTTTATGAAACTTGATATATGGATAGATGGCAGTATGGAGATTATGCACGTCTTTTTTTTATTCCTATGTTGAAAATTCTGGTTGCTATGGCAACAAATAGTCTGAAAATATGGCAAATTTAACACATAAACTGGATCCAGTGATAACTCAAAAAGTACTATAAATATTTCTTTGAAACTTGAAATATGGGTAGATGGCAGTCTGGAGATTATGCACATCTTTTTCTTTTCTTCCTATGTTGAAAAATCTGGTTGCTATGGCAACAAATAGCCTGAATTTCAAGATTTCTGATTCAAATTTTTCAGCTTTTTCACTATAAGTTCTTTAATTCTTCTGGTGTTTACTTCAAACTTTAGATATAAGTTTCTGTTCATCAACCACATCATATGTGACAAGGTTTACAACTCTAGCACAAAAATTATCAGTATTACCTCCCTTGAATTTAGAATTTTTATGAAAAAAATGTTGTCTTTTTTAAATAACTTCTTTATTTCCTAATGTATCTACTTCAAACTTCATATATATGTTTCTTATTATCACTTAACATTTTTGAGAAGGTTAAATACTCTAGCAAGACTATTTCCAGAATTATGTCCCCCTTGAACTTAGATTTTTTTTCAAGAAATTGGTATTTTTCACTCCAACTTCTTCATTCCTTATAGGATTTACTTTAAAATCCCACATTGTAATAATATGACAAGGTTGTATAAACATAATTTCCTTACTAGGCAGGGAAACTTAACACATTACTGTGATAAAGACAAACTTAGAACTCAAAAGATTTAAGTTCATTCATGTCATTCATTCACTGGTAAAATTGAATGGCCAATGGCCCATCAGAATGTTGCTGGGGTTCTAACCGGTAGGGGACTTATGGATTGCTTGCAATACTATGATAATTGCTTGTTTTTCTAGTATTACAAACGTATTTAATTAATTAATTTAATTTTGTTAATTGAACAATTCAAAAATTATTATTATTATTATAATTACTATTATTATTATTAATAAATGTGTTTATGTTCTAGGTTATCGCATTTGTGTCCATTGACCGCTAAAAACCTTCCGAACTGAACTTTGTACACTTTGTCAACAACGTTTACAATCCACAGCGAAATGACATTTGCATCAGTTAAGAGAACAATGAAAGTGAGAAGTGTTAAAGCATGTAAATTTGAGCATACTGCAAAACTCCCATATCAGCTCAAGTCAATAAAATTAGATCGTTCACGACACATTATGTAAATATGATTATCGAACTATTTCTGTTAAGGTTAAGCTTAAAACTCAAAGTAAAAAGCCTGTATAGATGATGGCTGTGTAGGTGAAACATATATTTAAAAACATACGATTTAAAAAATCAATTTGTTTAAATAAATTCTATAGAAATAAGGTTTAAAAAAATCAATCTGTCTAAAAAAATTTAGAAAAAAAAAAGAAAAAAGTTACCCCTATGTAGAATGTTTATACAAATGACGAATGGGTAAATCTTTACATAATAATGGTATAAGGAAACATAACCTGCGGTATGCTTTCGTATCACACTTTTAATTGCATGTACCACTCTTTTAATTACATGTTTATATTAGTTTTTCTTGGCAGCTATTTAAGCTAATGTTTCATTAAGTGTATCGAAACTAGAGGAGAAAATGAAGTGTTAATTGTGTTAACTTGGGTGGGTATATGTAGTTTTTTTTCTTTTCAATTCTTTTTTATTTGTTTTAAGATTTTCTTCAAGAACTACAATCATTCAAACATTGTATTCTCTAGATTCGCCTCAATGAAATAATGAAACATTTCATAAGTTCATAACAGTTTAGTTACCTTCTTCTCAGTCGTTTCATTAAAATATTATAATAAAGTAAGTCCAATCGACATTTTCATTGTTGTACATATGAGTTTTTCTTATGCCAGTGTGAGGGGAAGTATTTGAATGTACATGAACAAGCTCTGTGAAACTGAAACGTGTTAGTTATTGTTGTTTATTTTTTCGGGGCTTTTTTTAATGTTTTTTTTTAGCTATTTATAATGAAAACTATTGCCAACAACTTGAAATTTTGTCTAATAAATTGTCCTTCTTTATCGAAAAGTACGTTTGTCTACCAGTTTTTATTTTAATTTAGGACAGCTCTAAATCACATGAATATATAAATATAGATTATCTATCAAGACAAACGATTTAAATGAAATATATTAATGATATTCATTGAAATGTTGAGAAAAGTGGAAAGTGAGAATAAGAGAAATGTCTCTCACATAGATGATAACTGATATTGTTCTCTGCTCAAAAGGTGTCTGCGTCCGTCAAAACATTCTGAAGTCCATTGTTGAATGTTTCCAAAACATTGCAAGTGTTTACAAAGGTTGTCATGATAGAGATCGTTTTCGAGTGACACACAATTTGCTGGTTCAGCGTTTAAACTACGCAAAAGTGAAGTAAAGTATGTTCATATAATCATATTACACGTTCCGTACCAATAATTCTCACAACCATTCGATTAAACGTTATTGCCATATTTCTTCATAACACCTGATATTGGTTTGTTGTAACAGTTATTGAAAATATTTAATGATATGTGGAACTTATACAGTCATGTCTTTTTATCTGTTACGGTCGATCGTTTTATTTAGAACCCTCTAAAAATGTGTTATATAATTTATCAATATAAAGGTTCAGAAATGTCAAAAGTTTGATTTAAATCATATATTTATTTAAACACATGAGATTGTTTTCTTCATTGATAATTAATTTATCTTGAAAAATGTTAAGTTCATTTTAGTATGAAATGTAATTGTTTTGAGAAAGCAATTGAGATATTTAATTGATTTCATTCTTAATGTATGTGCCACTTGTTAATATTTCTTTTGGTTTCGCATTTTCAGCTATTTCTTGCTAGATCGACAAGGGAGAGCTCAGGAAAGTTCTGGAAAATTTTCTACAATGAGAAACGGACATTAAAGGCTAGGGTGAAACAAACGCACAGTGTATGAAATTGCACAATAAAAGGAAGCCTAATTTAGTGGATTTTTGAATACATGATTGTTTGACATTCAAAGAATGTATAGAATCTTATGGGGTTTTTTTTTGTGACGGGGGGGGGGCGGCGTTGTGTCTTCAAGTATACATACAATACGGGATATGTTTCAGCAGTTTACAAATTGTGGCTTTTTGTCCAATATAAAGACGGCAGGTATGTGTAACCTCATTGCGGTAACGAACACTGTTGAATTATAATTTGGGATTTAATGTCATCAACAATTGTAACAAAATGTAAATGGCTGAATACATTATATGTATTACTGATTCAAAGTTGGAAATCGTTTTACTATCCATTGTTTAAATTTGTTAATCTGAAGACGTTTTCTTTAATACTTGTTCTAAGAGTATCCAAAAAAGAGGAAATTAAATTGTTATGTCTGAATATGGCTACACTGATCATGTAATTGATTATGCCTACGCATGCGTTGTTTTTAAATCCATTGATTTTCCACGATACATACAACCTAAAATGCTTTCAGAGATAAATCTGCTCGTAAAAGACCCCGCACAAGATGCCAAACATCCAATAATGTTAACAAAAGACGCCGAATACTCAGGTCTTAATATCAAGTAATTCTATTGAGATACTTACTAAAGGATTCTCCTGAAAAGACGAAATATACATTTTTATTGAAATGATACTATTTACATTGCAAGCTTAGATCTCATCAAAAAGTAATCATATTCTTGCCTAAATGATGAGATCACATTTTAGATACATAGAAAAACGTGAATAAACATGTGTTTTCAATACTTAAGATTAAAGGTATTTGATCCAGTTGATTGCATATATATGAGATTTGATTTGAAAATCTTTTATCAACCTGCAACAAAAGGACACATTCATCATTCATCTTTTAAGTATTTGTAAATATTAAATCAGATTTATCAAAAAGTCCTTTTTGCAATGCATATTCAGCATCATTATATCAATACAAGTACTAAGTTTAGTTGGAGATAGACTGGAAACATGTCTTACCTTCTAACATTATCTGGAAAGGACAGGAAAATCACTGGGAAATAATTTGATGTCTTTAATATTATGAATCGAATTAATATTGTTTGTGTGTTTGTCTGTTTGGATTTGTACGGCACGTCAACACATAACTGGCCATATCGTGCCGAATGCTATAATAGGCTTAAAATGTTATGTAAAACTTTGTAAATGACAATGAAACTGAGCCAATTAGATCCTAGAATGCTATGTTGGAGCAGGAACATATAGCTACCGACCTGCCCTTCCGTTCTTCTATTTTTGCTTATTCCAACCTACGTTAATAATATTTGTTTGTATGGTACTATTTAGAAATTGTCAATACATACCTTATAAAGATATCTCGGATTATTCTTAAGAAATAATGTTATGTGAAATTTAAATGGGCGTTGTAAATGTACTTTTTTTTAATAAAATTAATATTTTACAGGAAAAAGCACAATATTATTCTAGAATAAAAGGCAATACATACATGTATTCTTTGAGTTTATTATGTTTGTTTCTCTGAAAGAGTTTGTCATTAATACATCTTAACATGATCCTATTTGTTAGCTGACACCAAACATAAACATTATTGCCAAAATGTGTGAAATGAAGTGTCTAGGTATCGTAAATGATGGGGTCATGTTATAGTATCTCACACTCCATCAGTCAAAAATATTGATATATTTTTTGATTATATACATAATATATCATTCTGCACTTAAAAAAAACAAAGATAACTTAACTCACAATATCCTAATACAAACTTAACATAGACCAATCATTTAATACTGTAGTAATTATCAAGTACGAATACGACACTGTTATCATGTTTGCAGTCATGCAAGGCGAACCTTAATTTCTTAAACTTCCTGTAAAAAATTGAAAATCTTTCCGATATGAACAGCATAATCAAAAGAGTCTGTATTGTAATTTACCAAAATACGATCCTTTTCAACATTTTAACCTGTACAACTTCGGCGTTAATTGCTGGAAAATAATTGCTGGTTTACATATATTTGTTGAGATCATACTGTACAGTAAGACTTCTTCCTGTGTTGCTTTTTAAACTGATATATTTCCTCCTCAAAGAAATCATCCCACGAATGCACACATTTCCATATAAACAACTGAAAGTAGATCCAGCCAATGAAAAAAGATTGTGCGAATGAAAATTAATGTACATATTGTCGTGTTAAACATTTACAATTTGTTTTTCAATATCTCGAAATCGAAAAAAAAGACACTGTACTTTTAGACGGCTAATGGAGAAAAGTCAACATATCTTCAGAATATATCGGTCGCAGACCAAGAATAACAGACGAGTTTGTACTTTATTTTCAAAAACATTAACAGTACAAACCGGAAGGAATCTACTTCTGTATTAGACGTTATCTTATATCAAATGTGACAGCTGTCTAAACATGTAAATTGATAAGATACAAAATTGCAATAATTCGATGAAAAATACAATACTAAGAAATATTAAAATAGCCGGACGTTCACAATAAGTCACAACCTAATAAATTTGATAAACTTATCGGAACTGACGAATGTAAATAAATGTGTGAAGCCTCTTTGGATAAGTCTCCAGCTTGTATACAAAACTTTGTCTTTAACTTAATTGTCGCTTTTGTTAATTCGTCTGATCGGATCAAATATAAAATTTAGACACCAATGGCAGACGACATCGGGAATATAACGTTCAATTTTTTAAAAGCTCAATAGAGGTGATCAAACAATGATTTATTTAAACATACTTCATCATTATACTCAACACTGTAATACATTTATCAAAATTAATCAATATATTTTTAATGTTGTATGACACTAATGCTAGAAACAATGTAACGTAAACAATCATATTCTTTTACAACCTTAAAAAATAGATTTTGTGTCTACCTACTATAATTTCTTGGCAATCTTTATTGCAAAACAAGACAAAAACAATATATAATAATAATACAACAAGAGCACCGCTAGGCGGAGCATTATATGCCCGAAAGTGATTTTTTTAGTAAATATGAAGCATTTGTAAGACATGGGAATTAAATAAAGTATTACCTCCTTCAAATAACAATCCTCCTTTGAAGTTTCAATATTGTGGTCCAAATGGAACTTAAGTTATGCCCCAGAAACTGTTTTCAATTCTAAGGTAATAGTGACCTTGACCTTGTGACCCCAAAATCATTAAGGGTCTTCTACCCAATATGGACAATCATACTATGAAGTTTAAACACAGTAGGCCAAATGATACTTAAGTTATGTTCCGAAAATGGCTTTCAGTTTTAAGGTAATAGTGACCTTGACCTTGTGACCCCAAAATCAAAAGGGGTCTTCTACCAAATATGGACAATCATCCTATGAAGTTTGAACACTCTGGGCCACAAAGATCTTAAGTAATGCTCAAGAAACTGTTCAATTTCTAAGTAATAGTGACCTTTGACCTTGTGACCCCAAAATCAATAGGGGTCTTTTACCCAATATGAACAATCATCCTATGAAGTTTGAACACTGTGGGTCATGGAATTTAAGTTATGCTGCGGAAACTGTTTTCAGTTCTAAGGTAATAGTGACCTTGACCTTTGACCTTGTGACACCAAAATCAATAGTGGTCTTCTACCTAATATGGACAATCATCCTAGGAAGTTTGAACACTGTGGGCCAAATGGAACTTAAGTTATGCTCCGGAAACTTTTTTCAGTTTTAAGGTCATAGTGACCTTGACCTTTGACCTTGTAACCCCAAAACAATAGGGGTCTTCTACCCAATATGGACAATCATCCTATGAAGTTTGAACATTGTAGGCCAAATGGAACTTGAGTTATGCTCCGGAAACTGTTTTCAGTTTTAAGGTCATAGTGACCTTGACCTTATGACCCCAAAATCAATAGGGGTCTTCTACCCAATATGGACAATCATGTTATGAAGTTTGAATATTGTGGGCCAAATGGAACTTGAGTTATGCTCCGGAAACCAAATTGCGGACGGACGGACAGACGGACGGACGGATAGACAGACGGACGGACGCCAGGGGGTATAACATAATTTGTCCGAAATTCTTTCGGGCATATAAAAAGTGCTCGCAAACTGTAAACAAAGGCAAGTTAATGTCGTTTTAACTTTTCACACCCACCTCCGAAGGTAACTATACACCATTATACCCTTCCAGTAATACGTGCAAATTAACCATGTAAATCGGAGTGTGCATAAAGCAAACAGTTTGGCAATTATCACGTTGTTACTGAAACGATGACAATTTGCAACTTCACGTGTCATTTGTGTTTTGAGTAGTACGCTTAATACAATCAAAGGACCAATTTCGGCATGTAAAATCATGGTCGTTGGTCGCGTTAGACTAAAGTCGCTTAATGAAATAAGAAAATAGCTTAAACTTGTTTGGGGGGATTTTAAAACGGTCGTTTAAGAGAAAAGTCGCTTAAAACACGTGGTCGCATGAGCAAGTAAGACTGTTTTACAAAATGAATTATTATTATTATTACTTTTGTTTACACTTTTGGACGTCTTTAGTTAAAATAATAACATAAAATTTAATAGCTAATAACAATAGGGGTAACAAGATAAATGTACCCATATATTATCTTATTTGTCAATGCACACGTACACAAGATATGCACCGTTAATTAAGTTACTTTTTTTAGAGGAGGGGGGTCTTCGGACTTACGCAATAGTTCATCTGGCCACTTTCCATCTTAAATGGTGGAGAAAGACCCCATGTGCCCCTTTGTACATTATTTCAGACACAAACGGGCATCTGAGTAGAACCATTGACGCTCTGTAAGCCAGCTTGACATCTTTCACACAGTCATGAAATAATTTGGAGACGCTGGTGGCTTGAAGTCATATATAGATATGTAATATCGGATCAATATTCTCATACGTATTAGCAGTGTACTCTTTTGTGGCTTTTTGTCAGATACTAAAATAAAACAGTATTAATTTATGAAACTAAGACCTTCCATTCTAGATTATTTCACTTTAAATCCAAACAAACAAAATGAAGTTATCCTCTGACTTGATCACATTTTTAAATAATAATATCACATTTCTTAATAAACTTTTTTCATATATAGAATACTCTGTTATTATATTCAACAACGTATTGTATGGGCCATATTTAAAAGTTTTACTTCGTACCTATACTGAAAAGGACATATTTGTTTAAATAAACTGTTTTATAAGGTATTTTACTTACGGCATAAGTTGCATGTCGCGACGCGCTGCATTCATTGTCCCTATGATATGATGTCTACATGTTAACAAGCATGGTTGACTATTTGTGATACCTTTTATGTACGAACCAGTGGAGAGACGACAGTTTTTACTGTTTTAAATAATAAGGTTATGATCACATTACCTTTATTATGTTTTGTTTATAACATTTGTGTATTACTTTAATGTACGTGTTTTTTAAACAATAACGATATTTTGTGAAACTGTTCTGTGTTAAGTAAAAACTGTTTTCACTTTTGAATTCTTCCAACATGTCATTTAATTGAATAAATATCACTGTTACAAATGTCTATTTTGAAATTCTACCTGATAACTTAAGATTAAAACTCCGGCTTTTAAAATAATGTTTAACATATTTAACGTAATTACAATAACCAATTCCACCTTTTATATATTTATGTGTTGCCGTTTCGTATAAAATATTCTAAACGCTATTAGGAATTGTTTTCATAGTTTTTGGGGAGGCTATGCCTCCCCAATGTTAATACCATTTGTCAAACCTAACTGCCGCGGTAATCAGGTCAAAAATAGTACCTTGATTTCTTCATATCTGCAATTTGTAAACATAATAATTCTCTGAAAAATTCTTGATTTTTGTTTGTTTATTTTTTCAAAATCACTACTCCGTGACGTCATACTGCCGCGGTAATCAGGTTTAGTCATACTTTGGTCATAAATAGTTCTGGTATGAAAACCCTTCTACATAATAACTTTATCAATATTTTTTTAACAAAAAGCATAAATGAAAATTTATAGGTAAATGCTTTAATTAGGTGGCAAATATTCTTTATTATTTTTGATAACAATTTTTCAATTACTACGCAGCGACCAACTGTTTATGACGGGTCATTAACTAGAACGTTGCAACACCGTACGTAGTCTCAATACCATGCATGTTCTTTTGTTGTTATAAACCATTAATAGTTCTTAATATTTTTGTAAATACAAATAATGGTAAACTGTCGCTTACATCAGAGACATGGATCATGCTTGCGTGATAACTAAGGAAAACTAACTTATTAGTACACCTTAGGAGGCTGTACGCAGAAAACGCTCATAAACCGCTATATCATATAGCTGTTAGTAAATATTTTGCATACATTTAACTAAGAATTCAAATATGGTGATGAACATATAGTTTGAAAACATTATATTCTTAAACCATGTATCGCCGAAAAAAAAACTATTTAACTACAAAATCCGTAAGGACCCTTCGACAAAATTTCACCACAAGATTACATTTTATATTAGCAAAATAAAAAAAGCAATACTTATATTTTCATATTACATAATTCATTAATCAAACTTTTAACATAAAAGTATCTTTTAAAAATATGTCTGGAAATTGACAGATCCCTACTCTGATCTTTTATTTGTATAGGAATAGATTTAAACATGTGCTCTTTTGTTTAGGAATATTTTTTAGTGAAAGTCTTAATATATCCACTTATCTCACAACTAGAATTAGACAGGTCAGGGATTTATACAACCAGTTGTTTAGTTATCTACGCTAATTTTAATCCCAATAGAAACATTCAAATATTTGGGGTAAAAAACATGACCAAAGTACCTAGTAGTCGTTTACCCGGTGGTGATCCCATTAAACTGATTATAGATTCGAATAGAAAACTCAAATAGAAACATGTGTTTCGGTACAACAAAAATCGGAAGTAAAGTGAAAAGTTAAATGACAGAAATATGTGGTCAAATATGTTTTAACAAGGAAATAAGTATTTAAGAGAAAAACAGAAAGGTCAGTCTTCAATCAAATGAATAACCCCGTATTGTGTAATTAGAAAGTTTATTCAATTCTAGGGCAACGAATCATAATTTGATAGTACATGTGTAATAAAATTTTCAATACAGATTATGAGATACATGAACATATTAAAGAATAAGGAGCTTTAGAAAAATAAATAAATAAAAAGAACTTATATGTCTGTGTTCTAAAAATAATTGGCGGCATAAGACGAATTTCGTATTCATTTTACAACACTTGAAAAATTACTACAGAAAATGTGTTGTTGTTTTTGTTTGTTTGTTTTCAACAAAAGTGTGTGTGTGTTTTAAGTTCATTTATACTCGGCGCCGGAATAATCATATATGTCCGAGATTATAGCATCGGGGACGTCTTTTTCAAGCAGAATCTTTCTGGTAGCCCATTCTTCGTTCGCTAGTGGTAAAGGAGACGACAATACTGTCAAGGCATCAACTTCCTGACTGACGACAACAAAAACGGCATTCAGTAGTGCCAAACATCCAGAGTAAGTTACGACAGGTCAACTAATCACCTCTGGTACTTGAGATGACTTGACCTTGACCTGCCGTGTGCCTTGTCCGCGACATGCATGCCTCTGGAGGGAATTGGAGAAGTTTCAACAAAAACTTCCAAAACACGCCATTTATTACACCATTCATAGCACTGACGCTTCGATGTTCTCATCTTTTTGCGGAAAATGGTCGACAAGGAAAACCCTACATAATAACCTCACACTCAGTGAACAACAGATTTTCCGCAGTATATATTTCAAGCTAGTGAGGTTTAAAAATACATGTAGATTCTATCGATTAACTATCATAAATTGGTTGAGTGTTGGCGATAAAAAAGAAGATAATTATAACTTCCTGAGTAATTTTCACTTAGGTTGATTCAATTTTGAATAAGCTTTGCAGAAATGTATTTTTTTTTCAAGAAATATTTAGCTTTAATATTATCCGAAGCCGTCAAAGTCAGCGACGAGTAATGAAAAGGGAATAATTTTCTGCTTCGGGAGAAAACAACTTTCTGTCCGTAGAGCATGAATATTAATACTCATCACAAGACAGTGTCTTTTTTATCTTAATTATGGTACATGTATACATAAGTATATTTTTTATGTTCAATAAAAATGTTGCATAACTTGCAGTTGTTATTATCATTAAATGATATTAAAATGACATAAAGTATTTATGATGAACAGTCCTAGAATATTTTGATAAGGAACCGTCAGTTGTAAAATGGTATTATGATCTTATAATGAACAGTCGTCATACTTGCTGGTATGTCATTTATAAATGGCAGTTTAGGTTTTTCAAAATGTGCATCAAGATCGATTAAGTCCTCAATGAAATGTTCTGGAATATTAACAAAATGAATAGTCAACCATATTAACCATATATATATGAATGGTTGAACACAACAATAAGGATAAATGGCGCAATGTGCATATCTTCTTCTTTTGGTAATAATTGAAATAACAGCACATTTAAAGCAAAAAGAAAAGAAACTATAAGTCTGAAACAATCTGTCATAGCCTCCCCATCAGTACATTCATTGCTTTGATTATATAAAGCAATACGATTAAAAACCTTGTTTATACAATGTATCGTCTGTTGAAATAAATTCTTAAATTGTCTGCAAAAAGTAATGTAATTCTAATTTAACTAAACTTCTCACTTACCAACTTCAAAGTATTTATGCAACGCGTGAATTTCGGGTCCAAGAGTATGACAAACTTAAATATAAAAATCTGTATTATATGTATTTAAACCTTCAAGGGAAAAAATGAGAAAGCTAGACGAACAATGTTTTAAATTTAAAGATGATTGTATGATTTTCAAATGACCTTTTTTCAAATTAACTTCGTAAAAGTAGATAACAACGATTGAGGATAGGGGGAAAACTGAACTCGCCAAAAGGCAAATCCAGCTTTACTTCAACTTGCCCCTCTGATTATATAATTTCACAACAGTGATTGTTTTGTTGCTATTTCTTCATAATAAAACTGACCCATCATTGTCTGATATATAAATTGAAATATTGTGTCCTTATCTTTTGGAAAGGCTTTGCTAAACGTATCTATGTTGCAACAGTGTTCCTATGAGTTCACGTAGAATAAATGACCATGACAGCAGGGTAGATTTTGATGGGACAATATTTTTATAACTTTTGTGAATAAATATGTCACATGCAAACTATGTAAGGGGTAGACGTTTAAAGTTAACAGTTTAGGAAAACAAAACTATTTTTAAGCTTGTCACATCCGTGTAATTTGTGCCGTGTGGCGGCTGTAAAAAGTTTCCCCGTATATTTAATCAAAGATGTTATATTTTCGATCCTTGAAGATCGTTCAGCACGACATTGTTGTCGTTTATACATGTAATTTGGTACTTTTTGTTTCTCCTATTTGGCCTTTTTCAACTTGGGCGGTTCCAGAACTCCTACTTGAATACTGTATAATCACCCTTAGGATATATTGCCTGCTTTTGAAATTTGTCTTTTGACGTCTTGTCTGTGACACGCAGGCCTCATAACCTCAGATCCCCTTTCAAAATTCCATTTTATTTAGTTCCGCCCTTTATTTTCTCGTTTCGGGCACACGCATTATTTTACATGGGGACCATACGCCGCTTTTCATGAAGGCACTACTGTGTCACATTGAAGGTTCCATGATAATCGCCGTATGGACACATCTGCGGATGTTTCTAAATTCAAAATTTCACCATTTTCGTATCAAATGTTGAAATATTCTGCTTACGCCGGTGCTCGGGGGCGTGGACGGTAACTTGTACTTTCTAGTACCGTCCATGAACAGGCTCAATCAAAATTCTGGAAACAAAGTGATCCCTCGGAAGCATTTATCACAACAAAATAACATAAGAATTGTAGACTCGGTTTGATTGAGTCTATACATCAGTGCAACATCCCTCACGCCCCCTAGCACCGGCTTGAGCGTTACTCAATTCTCAACACTTTATAGTGTTGGCATCAATGATCCCGAGGGATCAGAAAATATAACAACGCTGAAGTGAAGTACGGGGTAACTTTTTACGGTTGCCACACGGCACTTTACACCTGCTTTTGTGGAGTTCAAAATTCTGGAAACAAAGTGATCCCTCGGAAGCATTAATCACAACAAAATAACATAAGAATTGCAGACTCGAATTGATTGAGTCTGTACATGAGGGATAATGAATAAGTGCAGCATCCCTCACGCCCCCAGCACCGGCTTGAGTGGTACTCAATTCTTAACACTTTATAGTGTTGGCATCAATGATCCCGAAGGACCAGAAAATATAACAACACTGAAGTGAAGTATGGGGCAACTTTTTACGGCTGCCACACGGCACTTGACACCTGCTGTTGTGAAGTATAAAAATCTGGAGACAAAGTGATCCCTCGGAAACATTAATCGCAACAAAATTACATAAGAATTGCAGACTCGGTTTGATTGAGTCTGTACATGAGCTGTACATAAGCTTTAATTAAGAACAGCAGTAAGTATTTTATCTGTCATAAGTGTTAATTGCTACAAAATATGATAAAAAAGATCAACAAGGAAAGACGGCGTTCAATGAACGCAATTCTACACCTTGTTTTACAAGTACTTTTACAAGTAAATTTATCAGTTACACATAATGTGTTATTATTCAATCCTTTATTTTTTTTCTTTGAATTCTTTATCAGAATATCCTAGATCGCTCACCTGACCCATTGAACTCGTCCAAGCAATTACCTAGACAAGCATTCTGACCAAGTTACATGACAGATGAGTCAAAAATGTGACCACTAGAACAAGGATTTTTTTTTATATTTGAGCAGTGTGACCTAGTTTTTGACTTCAGGTGATCCATAATCAAACTTGACCTAGAATAGATAAATACAGAATCCCTAGAAATCATCGAAATAAACTTTCAGACCAATTTCCAGGATATTCGGATCAAAACAGTAGCCACTAGAGTGTTAACAATATTGTTCTATTTTTTAGCTCTTGTAACCTAGTTTTTCATCCGAGATGACAGATGTTTAAACACATCTAAGTAATTACTTAGGAAAGCATTTTGACCATGTTTAATGAAAATTGAGCCAAAAATTTGAGTCAGGCATATTATGAGAATATTAGGATCAAAACAGTAGCCACTTGAGCGTTAACAAGATTTTTCTAATTTTTAGCTCCTTTGACCTAGTTTGTCATACGAGATAACCCATGTTCAACCTTTTTTTTCGAGCAATTACAGTACGGGGAGACTTTTTACAGCCGCCACACGGCACAAATAACACGGATGTGACAATGAAATAGAGAAATACAGAATCCCTAAAGAAAGCCCAAGACGACAAAATTGTAAATGTTGCAGGCTCGGTTTGATTGAGCCTGTTCATGGGCGGTAATGGAAAGTGCAAGATACCGTCCACACCCCCTAGCACCAGCTTAAGCAGAATTCAACATTTAACACGAAAATGGTGAAATTTTGAATTTAGAAACATCCGCAGATGTATTCATACGGCGGTTATCATGGAACCTTCAATGTGACACAGTAGTGCCATTCCATGAAAAGCGGCGTATGGTCCCCACGTAAAAGAATGCTTGTGCCCTAAACGAGAAAACAATGGGCGGAACTAAATAAAATGGATTTTTGAAAGGGGATCTGAGGTTATGAAGCCTGCATATCACAGATAAGACGTCTAAAGACAAATTTAAAAAGCAGGCACCATATCCTAAGGGTGATTAAACAGTATTCAAGTAGGAATACTGGAACCACCCAAGTTGAAAAAGGCCAAATAGAAGAAACTAAAAGTACCATATAACATGTATACACAACAATAATGTCGTGCTGAACGATCTTCAAGGATCGAAAATATAACATCATTGATTAAATGTACGGGGAGACTTTTTACAGCCGCCACACGGCACAAATAACACGGATGTTTTTGATTCAATATAATGTGCACAAATATTTGCAGTACACATTTTACATAATCTTCGATGTTTGAGGTAAAATAGAGAAAACAAGAATCCCTAAAGAAAGTCCAACACAACATAATTGAAAATGTTGCAGGCTCGGTTTGATTGAGCCTGTTCATAGACGGTACTGTAAAGTGCAAACTACCGTTCACGCCCCTAGCGCCGACTTAAGCAGAATTCAAAAAAACACACTTGCAAAAAAATTAGATATGTATATAATTATGCAAATAAAACAATTTTCAAACATAGAAGATTATGTAAAATGTGTACTGCAAATATTTGTGCACATTATATTGAATCAATAAATTACATGCATTCATTTCTTAATGGAAAATATTTGACTTAGAATTTATAGAAAATACATTCTTATTACCTCCCTTGATTTACATGAAATGTTAAATTAGGTAATATATTTATAAATAATGCTTATTGGAACGTACAATATTGACAAATCTTAATTTGAGCATCATATTTATGAAATAAAACCATGAAAAAATGTGTTACATGATCTTTAATGCTTCTTAATTTACATTTGGACAGAATAACATTCTGATAAGCTTATTACAATGACCATGTCTTGCTTTACTTCTTTGTTTTATACCACTAGAATAAGATGCTGCGGTCAATTTCTTGATTGACAAAGGATATGTGAAATCAGTCGATGAAACGCAAAAAAAATGATGTTCCAAGTATGTTTTTGGGGTTACGTTCATTGAACGCCGCCTTTCCTTGTTGATCTTGTTTATCATATTTAAACCATTACTACAATTTATTTTTTATAGCTTATATTTTACTATATGATAAAAAACGTATGTTTACCATTTAAAATATGATAAACAAGATCAACAAGGAAAGGCGGCGTTCAATGAACGCAACCCCCATTTGACCCAGCAACAAGAACCAATGGCAAGGAGCCCAGACGGACCCCAAACATAAAAAGGACAGGGCAACGACACGTTAAGCATTAAATGATAAATAATTTCTAACTGATTAGGAATTCAAAGAAAATAATAATAGGCCCACAAAGGGGAAGGGGACAGGAGACCGGGGGAAGGGGTAATCAAAGATATAAAAACTAGAGGCAATGGGGAAGATACTTACCGTAGACGAGAAAACAACAAGGGACACAAGCAAAAGTGTCACCAAAACAGTATGAAACAACATAGACATACATCTGAGGAACACAGTAGGGCGCCGCCTTGGAACGGTCAGCAGCATAATAATGACTGCTGGGAGTTTAAACCGGTTAATGGTGCACCAAACCTCGCTCTTAGCCCCACCATGTTCCTATAAACGAGACAGTGTAAATAAAATGAATCCCCGCCAAGTGAAATTCTAACAGTTGTCATGGTTACAAAAGGTTAAATAAGTAAAACACTAAAATGATCATGTAGAAACATATAAAAGTAAACCCAATGACCATAACAAAAGTACTCAATGTCCTAAAGGAAGACAGAGCAACAAGAAAATCACCTACAAGGGCCCGACGAAGCAAGGCAGAAGACGAACATTAAGACAACTCAGTCCCAAAGGGCTTTACGAACTATCCATCATAGAGTCTCCCACTTGGTCCGTCAGATGCAATCAAAAGAAGAAAGCGTAGTGTCCAACTGTAAAAGGGTTGAACACTAAACATGCAGTATGTCTTAAAATAGTAGGGTCATAACCTCTTTTAATAAAACGTTTAATGATTTTAGTAAAAAACAGCAGAAAAAATACCATGACCCAAAATCTTACGAAGTTTGTAAACCACATCGCCATAAAAACTAGGCTGGCTAATCCCTTGTCGCAGAAGAGTTTTTAAATCACTATTGACTTTAGAAATTAAATCAAAGTTACGATTGTAAAATTTAGTAAAATATTTCCGTAATTTATGATAGCGGTAGCCCTGTTTTAGAAGCTTGCTGGTAATAAAAATATTCCGCTCGTTGAAATCCTTTACGTTGCTACAAGCTCTAGCGAATCTAATTAACTGAGAAACATAAACCCCGTAAGATGTTGCATGGGGTACGTCTCCATCCAAATGTGGATAATTAACTATACAAAAGTCAAAGTCATCTCTTTTATCATAAATTTTCATGTGAATAGAATTGTTGTTGATAGTAATATGAAGATCCAAAAACGATGTACTAAAATTTCAAGAGTTCGTTTTATTAAGTTGTAGTTCATGCGGATAAATGTCAGACACCATTTGATCAAAATAAGAATTATCTAAATTAAAAATATCATCAAGGTATCTGAAAGTATTATTAAATGCGACTATAACATCTTGTTGTTTCTCTTCAGAGAGACTCAACATAAAGTCTCTTTCATAGCAGTACAAAAACAAATCGGCGACCAGGGGTGCACAATTAGTACCCATAGGAATTCCTATGATCTGTTTAAATAAGGTATTACCGAACCTGACATAAATGTTGTCTAAAAGAAAAGAGAGTGCTCTACAAACTTCGTCACAGGTCCACATAGTATAATGTTTAACAATACCGTTAGTAAAAAAAGCTTTGTTAGAATAACATGCTAGAAAGGTAACTTTTTCCCGTGCAAAAGTTTTCTGAATTAGGGAAATTAGTTTATCATTGATTAATTGATGTGGCAAAGTTGTATAAAGTGTAGAAAAAGCCATGAAACTTCAGTTTTTATTCAAGATAAGGAAATAGATAGTACAAGTACTCCATGCACAGGCAATTTGAAAATCATTTCCAAAATATGTTTTCAGTATATTAAATTGAACAATTTTACCGTATGATTTGGAGTTTCATAATAATTCTAAATTTTAATTTGGCTAAGCAACCAACTTTCTTCGATAATTGTATTCATCTCGTTCTACGGCGGTGGTCATGACTTGCTGTAACCTACAAAAATTTCAATTAACGTTTCTTTATGAGTAATAAAAATCTATTTGGTAAACATACATGCTATTGCATCTTCACAACAACTTATCTCAGTTCAATTTTGTAACAGGACCCTTCAAGGAAGTGACAATGCCCCTGATGCATTTTTTCTGTCAGTACATTTGGTGATTATACAATTAAACAGTTATTCAGGATTAAGAGTCACAGCAAAATATTTCATTAGACAAAAGTTGTGATTATCCACTTATTGCTAATGAAGCTATGACAAATGATCTTATCTTATTGGAAAAAATGACAAATGATCTTATCTTATTGGAAAAATAAAGCTTAAAGGGTAAAGGAAAAATAAAACCTAAAGGGGTCATTCAGCTCAGGTGAGCTAAAAATCCAACTTGCCGTTTCAGGTTAACCTAGTACAGACAGACGATTGAATAACTTTATGCCTGGGGCATAAAAATCTGGTTGAATATGCATTCCTGTGACATGTCTACCAAGAAATATTGTTTTCTTCACACGAAGTATAAGTTAACTCATCAAATTATGCACATTTCTACATTTTCTCTATTTCCCTTTTTCCTCTTCTTGCCCTGATGGCATACCCTGATTTTTATTCTAAGGTGTACAAAAGGAACACTATCAAATTGAATTGGTATATTCCCTCTGTAATTTTCAAATTTTATAGTGCTGGTTGATACATTTAAACCAGAACCATCTGAAAAAAAATTATAGATCCATTTTTAAGCATATTATTCTCTCTTTTAAATAATATGCTGAAATATATTCAAGAGAAATACATGCTTGCCATGTCATTTTTGTTCATTGTATGACAGGCAATTTACTGAAACGTTCACAATGCTTGACAATGATAATTACATTGTACCTTGCATAGGAAAGTATAATATTCATATATCAGTTTTATGAAAAAAATGTTTCATTTACATATACATACATATTTTTTATAAACATTATAAATTAATTAATTTAAAAAAAAGTATATTTGTTGTTTTCTTTTTTTTTTTTTCTTTTTTTTCTGTTTTGCTGTTGCCAAGTTTGAAAACAATACACGAAGACTAAAAAAGTCTGAAAAGGGGCTAACTTAGAATGTCGCTATTAATCATTTGGAACCGACTTCAAACCGAGCCTGCAACATTTTCAATTTTGCCGCGTTGGGCTTTCTTTAGGGATTCTTATTTTACTCTTTTACAAGGAAAGACGGCGTTCAATGAACGCAATTCTACACCTTGTTTTACAAGTACATTTACAAGTAAATTTATCAGTTACAAATAATTTCCTATTATTCAATCCTTTTTTTTCTTTGAATTCCTTATCAGAATATCCTAGATCGCTCACCTGACCCATTGAACTCATCCAAGCAATTACCTAGACAAGCATTCTGACCAAGTTACATGACAGATGAGTCAAAAATGTGACCACTAGAACAAGGATTTTTTTTTATATTTGAGCACTGTGACCTAGTTTTTGACTTCAGGTGATCCATAATCAAACTTGACCTAGAAATCATCGAAATAAACTTTCAGACCAATTTCCAGGATATTCGGATCAAAACAGTAGCCACTAGAGTGTTAACAATATTGTTCTATTTTTTAGCTCTTGTAACCTAGTTTTTCATCCGAGATGACAGATGTTTAAACACATCTAAGTAATTAAAACATCTTGACCATGTTTAATGAAAATTGAGCCAAAAATTTGAGTCAGGCATATTACGAGAATATTTGGATCAAAACAGTAGCCACTTGAGCGTTAACAAGATTCTTCTATATTTTAGCTCCTTTGACCTAGTTTTTCATACGAGATAACCCATGTTCAACCTTTTTTTCGAGCAATTATCTAGACAAGCATCCTGACAAAGTTTGTTGACAACTGAGTCAAAAATGTGACCGCCAGAGTGTTAACAAGGCTGGGTCATATGGGGGTTGCGTTCATTGAACGCCGCCTTTCCTTGTTGATCTTGTTTATCATATTTTGTTCCATATTTGGGCGGAATGAACTAGTTTTTTACCCTAAGTGACCCATAATCGAAATATACCTAGAAATCATCAAAACAAATTTTCAGACCAATTCCAGAATATTTCCATCACAACAGTTGCCACTAGAGTGTTGACAAAATTTTTCTATTTTTAGATGCTGTGTTCTAGTTTCTTTTTATCCGAGATGACTCATGTTCAAACTTATTCGAGCAATTACCTAGACAAGCATCCTGTCCAACTTTGATGACAATTGAGTCAAAATTTGAAAATTGTGACCAATAGAGTGTTAACAAGTTTTTTCTATTTTTAGGTCCTATGACCTAGTTTTTCATTCGAAATGACCCATGTTCGAACTCATCCGAGCAGTTACCTAGACAAGCATCCTGACAAAGTTTCATAATGATTGAGGCAAAAGCGTGACCGCTAGAGTGTTAACGAACAAATGCGGACGGACGACGGACATCCAGCGAACCTAAAAGCTCACCCTGAGCTAGCTCAGGTGAGCTAAAAAGTGACTGCATTAAACCCGTCAAGACAAACCGCATGTCCAAGGTATCAAAAGTGTGTAGGAGTTTCAATTGCTTTCGAATTATGACAAAAACTAAACAAAACATAATTATGCTGAACAAAAAAGTAACCTTTTTGTGTCGCCTCTACGGAGTAGTGGCGACATATAGGGATCACTTCTCCGTCGTCTGTCTGTCCGTCTGTCTGTCTGTCTGTCTGTCTGTCCGTGCGTCCGTCACAAAACTTGTCCGGACTTCTCCTCATAAACTACTGGTGCAATTTCATCCAAACTTTACAGGAATGATCAGTACCAAGTCTAGTTGTGCATATTGTCAGCATTTTCCGGTTCAATGATTTTTGTTTGAGTTATGGCCCTTTAATAATTTTTAATTTTAAAGTTTGTCCGGACTACTTCTCTTATACCACTAATGCAATTTCAATGAAACTTTACAGGATTGATCTGTAGCTCAAGTCCTTGCGCATATTGCAAGGGTTTTCCGGTTGAATGATTTTTGGCCGAGTTATGGCCCTTTGATAAAAAGGTTTCTTTTTCTGTGTGTTGCCAGATACACAAAAGCTTGTCCGGACTACTCCTCATAAACTACAGGTGCAATTTCATCCAAACTTTACAGGAATGATCAGTACCAAGTCTAGTTGTGCATATTGTCAGCATTTTCCGGTTCAATGATTTTTGTTTGAGTTATGGCCCTTTAATAATTTTTATTTTTAAAGTTTGCCCGGACTACTTCTCTTATACCACTAATGCAATTTCAATGAAACTTTACAGGATTGATCTGTAGCTCAAGTCCTTGCGCATATTGCACGGGTTTTCCGGTTGAATGATTTTTGGCTGAGTTATGGCCCTTTGATCAAAAGGTGTTTTTTTCTGTGTGTTGCCAGATACGCAAAAGCTTATCCGGACTACTCCTCATAAACTACTGGTGCAATTTTATCCAAACTTTACAGGAATGATCAGTACCAAGTCTAGTTGTGCACTGTCCGTCTGTCTGTCCGTCTGTCACAAAATTTGTCCTAACATGAAATTGGCCATCATGAGGCGACACATGTGATTACTGATCGCTCTTGTTATTTTATATTATCAATCATAACCTCAAAATAATGATAATTAAGGAATACCATGATCACGTGTACAGGGTGATCTTTGTCTCTTTTTAGTCTCTGCCCAGATGTACAGAATGATTTTTTGTCTCTTCATAGATGTACAGCTGACTTTGTTTTGGTCTCTACACATATGTAGATTGTTCCCTACTTAGTCTCTGAATTTGTTTTCTTACGCTATGCGTATTTCAATAAATATTTAATTTTGTGATTTTTTGAATATGACAGTATTTCATTGTGTTTTAGACTTGTGGATTGTGTCGGGGGTTGCGTTCTGCGAAACACTGCTTTGCCTTGTTGAGCTTAAATCGCCTTTCCATGTTGATCTTAATTATTATATTTTGTATAATTATGTTGAAAAAAGGTGAAGTTGAGGTAAAATAGAGAAAATAAGAATCCCTAAAGAAAGTCCAACACAACATAATTGAAAATGTTGCAGGCTCGGTTTGATTGAGCCTTTTCATGGACGGTACTGTAAAGTGCAAACTACCGTCCACGTCCTTAGCACCGGCTTAAGCAGAATTCAAAAAAACACACTTGCAAAAAAATAAGATATGTATATAATTATGCAAATAAAACAATTTTCAAACATCGAAGATTATGTAAAATGTGTACTGCAAATAGTTGTGCACATTATATTGAATCAATAAATTACATGCATTCATTTCTTAATTGAAAATATTTGACTTAGAATTTATAGAAAATACATTTCTTATTACCTCCCTTGAATTACATGAAATGTTAAATTAGGTAATATCTTTATAAATAATGCTTATTGGAACGTACAATATTGACGATGAAACGCAAAAAAAAAATGATGTTCCAAGTATGTTGTTGGGGTTACGTTCATTGAACGCCGCCTTTCCTTGTTGATCTTGTTTATCATATTTAAACCATTACTACAATTTTTTTTTATAGCTTATATTTTGCTATATGATAAAAAAACGTATTTTTACCATTTAAAAGCCATGAAACTTCATTTTTTATTCAAGATAAGGAAATAGATAGTACAAGTACTCCATGCACAGGCAATTTGAAAATCATTTCCATAATATGATTTCAGTATATTAAATTGAACAATTTTACCGTATGATTTGGAGTTTCATAATAATTCTAAATTTTACTTTGGCTAAGCAACCAACTTTCTTCGATAATTGTATCCATCTCGTTCTATGGCGGAAGTCATGACTTGCTGTATCCTACAAAAATTTCAATTAACGTTTCTTTATGAGTAATACAAATCTATTTGGTAAACATACATGTTATTGCATCTTCACAACAACTTATCTCAGTTCAATTTTGTAACAGGACCCTTCAAGGAAGTGACAATGCCCCTGATGCATTTTTTCTGTCAGTACATTTATTTTACATGTACATACATATTTTTTATAAACATTACAAATTAATTAATTTAAAAAAAGTATATTTGTTGTTTTCTTTATGTTTTTTTTTTCTTGCTGTGGCCAAGTTTGAAGACAATACACGAAGAACTAAAAAAGTCTGACAGACGGCAACAGCAATGGAAACTGTACATGATTGTAACAATTATCATTTAATTTAGAAGTCGGTTCCCAATGATTATTAGCGACATTCTAGGCTTGCCCCTTTTCACCAAGTGTTTTCTTTGTAGGTTTTCATGGCATGCAGCATTCTGTATTTAAAACTTCTTCTGCAAGGTTTCATTTGAAAAGGGCGTCCAAGCAAGAAATGCAGCAAGTGAAGATGAACTAGTAGACATATCATGACAAGATATTCTTATAAACTACCAGAATTGTATATTACTTATGAATGAGCGGACGAAAGATATTGTTCATTATGGACTTTGATTGGCATGCTAGAGATTAAAATATTACTTGTTATTTCTTTATGATCGTGGTTATTAATAGAAACGGATATAAATGTATACAATCATTTATAATCCATATGTGTAACGCATGATCAACACGTACCACACTTGTGTAATTGTCCCTTATTATGATATCGCTGTTAGCAAAGACCCCCCTCTTAAGGTATCTGTTCACACTTGGTTAAAATATGACACTGGTTATATTACCATGTTGATCATGTTGAGCATAATTGTTTACAAAAAATGTATTATACAATAATTGTAATATCTATTAATTTTAATTAAATAGAATACAGGTTTTATAAATATTGTTCTTTTTCTTTTTTGTGTTTTAAGTGCTATTTTAATACTGACTTTTTATGTTAAATACTCTTTTTTTATTAAAAATGTAAAATAAATTTTAAGAATTCAATTGTCATATTGGCCGACGATTATAAGTCAAAACTTAACTGGAAAAAGTCAGTAAATTATGGTTAATCTTTCAATATATAATATTGTTTATTCTTAAACCATGTATTTGTACATTTGTATTTTTCTTTATCATTTTTTAAATTATCAATCAATTGAATAATTCATAAAATCTAATTTGTAACTTTGAATAATTCCTCGGCATCTTTACTAAACAAGAATAACAAATTAAATAAAATGTTTCAAAGTTGAAAGTGTCATATTAATACCATAAAAATGTACCTTTTTCTCTATTATTGTACATATTTATTGTTTTTATCTCATATAGATAAAATGAAACAGGCTATTGTTGTTGTTTTTTTGTTTTTTGTTTTTTTCGAATTGTAACGGTATCAAACATCTACTCCAAAACCGGGAGAGACCGGACAATAAACGTGTGGTACTATTTGCCGGTCAGTCAAAATAGACCGGGAGAGACCGGGAATTACCGATAGGAGTGATAAATAGATATATCTATAAATAGATTTTCTGAATATTTAGGTCATCAACTGATCATTCTAGGATACATGTACAACAATATAAACATACCATGATAACCCAATGTGTACTACAAAATGATAAATAAAAAACCCCGAAGAGCGCGATTTATTGACGGAAAAGGTTATTACATTTGAAAATGTTTAAAAAAAACTTTGCATTGCGAAATTCTCCAGTTCGCAGTTCATTGTCACATATCGCGCATTTCATTCTTAATTAATAATCAAGCACCCTCATACCGATCGGAATGATCGGCTTTTATTATGACCGACTAAAAGGCCCGAGAAGTTGCTGTCGCCCTTTCACAAAATCTGATTTCATTCCATAAAAGGCACCGCGCTTCGGCGCGGACGCCAATAACAAGTAAATCCTTTCTAAAAAACCATATAACTCGAAAGCCTGAATACCACTGGTACAAGATCAACAAGGAAAGGCGGTGCTCAAGAACGCAACCCCCACACGACCCAGCAACAGGAGCCAGTGGCAATGAGCCTAGTGGGACCCCAAACATGAAGTGAGCGAATCTAAAACGGAAGCCATTTCCGACGAAAATTAGCTGCAGTTCATACTTCCCTAGTTGTTACTCCTGCTTCCTGTCCTTATAGTCCAAGAAATCCGTGCATAAAATAGGGTAAATTGTGCACCTCTTGTGAAAAGCATGAAACTTGGCATGGTGGCAGGAAATAGTATTTCAATTCATTTTAGCCTGGGATCCACTTTTTAAAAATCCAATATGGCCGCCAAAATCCAAGATGGCCGCCATATATAAAATTTTCAGAATATTTGTGTATTTCAGCAGTAGGCATACCTAGAATAGTATAAAAAAGCATCAGTTCATTATATTACAGATTAATTTATATTCAGGCCTCTGATCCAGGTTGTGCAAATCCAAAATGGCTGCCAAAATCCAAGATGGCCGCCATTTATTATTTTTTTCAAAATATTAAAGTTTTTCAGCTGTATTCTTTACAGGTCAGTATGCAATAGCACCACTTTATTATATTACACATTTATATATATTCAAGCCTCGGATCCAGGTTGTGCAAATCCAAGATGGCTGCCAAAATCCAAGATGGCCGCCATATTAAAATTTTCAGAATGTAATAGTTTTCAGCTGTTGTCGTCATTACAGAACAGTATAAAATAAGACCAATTTAAAATTATGGTATTGCATATTTATTTATATTCAAGCCTTGGATCTGGGTTTTGCATATTCAA
>NW_026863812.1:0-30172 GCF_026571515.1 Ruditapes philippinarum | reverse complement strand
AACAGAACAGAACATATACTTTATTTCTGACTCAACACTCATCATCATAACATACAGATATATGTATATTTATTACAATGTAGGCATCAAGATGTCAATGTACTGCTCACTTCTCTGCAAGGAGCTGTACATTGACATCACATTCAACAATTTAACCCAATATCTAATGTAGAAATATACTCATATTAGCTTATTATCAAATCAAATTATATTTTACCGTGAGTGAGCCTTGAAAAACTATTTCATGTTTAAGGGTAAAAAGATACAACAAATAATAACAAATAATATGAAAACGAAATCGACATCTAAGACGTGCTTTAAACCTTTGACATTTTTACTTTTGAATATGTACAAGGCAATGTTGAGCCATTTTAGTTAATATTTAGTGGGGTTTTTTTTGTTTGTTTGTTTGTTTTTTTGTTTTGTTTTTTTGCTGCCTGAACATTTTAAGAAATAAAAATTTCTTAAAGTTCTTATCCGTATCAAAGGAAAATGGACGTGTCTATAAACGATCGTATAACATAGCCTATAGTGTATTATATGATTAAATCATCGTGTATATATTAATATCACAGACAGTTAATGAAAATATATTTTTGGACACATTTTCCTGAGAATTACTGTTCTTCAGATAGACCTGCCTTTCTTTTTTCCCCTCAGGGATTAGATAGTTATGCAAGTAAAGACTTACTTCGTTTGTATTCAAGAAAATATCACGAAAAGTAGACAATTTTGACGGACGATGTTATATCTTATTCCTGACTTTTAAATCAGAGATGTTTTCATTCTAAATATGGTTGCAATAAAAGTGATATAAACGCATTGCAGTTAAAGTAATCGGGAAAACATTTTTAATACGTTTTGAGTAATGTTATTAGTGATATTGCATTTTTAATTTATAAAATTATAGATCGAATATGACATATATAGTTCTGTTTTACTTATTTTCCAATCAAGTCATATTTTGTTATAATATGTCAATCCTTATTTGCTTATGATCTACATAATTGAAATGTATGCAATCAGCAAGCAGTTAAGTGAACGTTTATATTTTCTGCACAAATAATGATGTACATACCAACATATCAACATATTTCTATTGTGACTTTCTCGGTAATTTCTTTTTCTATTAAAATCACAGTAAATAATACACGTCGGTAGATTAAAATAATGAAAACCGTATTATGGCTGTCGCTAGACTACATGGACAAAGGGAGAAAACAACAATGTGCACATTATAACAGGTTTGGTGTACATTACTTCCCTTATTTTCTGTAACTTAACATAACCAAGTGCAAACTCCTCACAGTGATTACCTCCCTTGGCTAAGGGGAGATCACTGCGTAGGAGATTTGGGTAGAGGTACAATACTTTTTAGCGAGCTGGGAGGAACGAGACATACAACGTAGGTGCTGAGGATTGTGGAATGTGTGTGACACGCCCTATTTAACAAATACCCTAGTTTGAAATATATTTTTTTTATTTTGAAAGTTTTGCTAGAGGAAAGTCTCCGTACTGTATTCAACTATTTCATTTCATTCATTTGTTTCTTTAATTTGTTCTTTCATCTTTATTTTCTTTATTTTTCATTATATTTTCTCTTATTTTCAATGTCATCCGATATTTTATATCGTATAAATGTAATGTACAAGTATCTTGTCATAAATTATCAATACAAAATCTTCGTGATGCTTAGATATTGCTTTTATCATTGTTTTTGATAAAAAATGTTTGAAAACTTACTCAATGCTAAAGCTTATCAAATCATAAATTCAAAAGTCTTTTCAAATACTCACGCTTTTTGATATAAATAGAACAGGTATGGAAGATCGATATGGCTAATAGCTATTTTACTAATTAATGAGGCATATATCGTATTTCAGGTAATATCAAAAGAAGAGGCCGGTTGAAACTATGCCAGAAATAATTTGCGATCTTCCGTTAATGTTGACGATACTCTGTTTTAAAACAACAAAATATGGAGTTCTTAATTCTAAATTTGTTTCTACTGGCGATTTTCTGCCAATGTAAGTATTATTAATGATATTTGATTTATTCTTTATACGTCGATAGTTAACTTTGCTTGTATTTTACTTTTTGTCATGAAGAAGTAAAAACATTGGATTCGATTATAAATCAATCGAATCGAGAATTTTGAAATGAACTTCTTTAGCACAAATTCAGTTCACCTTAATGTTATTTTATTTATACAACAAAATGTAATATTTATTGATTATTTAAAAACAAATAATCTGTAAAATCTGGATCAAGTATAATATTTTTTGGCAACTTTTGTGAAAAAAAATCATTATAAATTTTAAAGAGAAAAAAAAGATGTTATATTTAAGAGTAAAAATATTTTCCAATTATTTTCGTATTGTTATTTCTGATTAATAAATAAAGTATAAAAGTGAAGTAATATATAGAGAATATTAAATGAATATTAAATGAGTGTAAGTTCAATACTGAATTTATTGCACGAGTTGAATAAAATTATATTATGCGAGCCTCTGGCTTTTTTTAAATTCTTTTTTAAGTGTCTTTGTTAAAGAAGTAGCCATGATATGCAAGGATAAAGTATGGCTGTTATAAAAAATGAACATAAATGATTTTTGATGCAACTCTAGTTGGCAAAATTCCGTATGTATCAAACTCAGAAAATACCACAGAGCTTGCAGCCCTTTGATTGTTTTAGTGTCCAACTTTATTTGTCATCCAATGAAAACGCTGTATTTCTTAAAAATTATGTGCGTTAAATTTCATAGAAGTACAAAAGTCGATACTATATCGAATTCCGTTCATAGTCGACTTCTATTTTTCATAGTACTTCATAAAACCGCATAGTGACGTAATAGAGTGAATGATAATGAGGCCAAATAAAGTTTGACACTAAATATGTTAGTATTCATCCGTGCTGTTCTACAGAAATTAGAAACCTTCTACTGTCGCTATCGCTCCCGTCGAAGTTTCTAATTTCTGTAGAACAGCACGGATGAACACTAACATATACATAGTGTGCGCTTTGTATATGTTAGTGTTCATCCGTGCTGTTCTACTTGGTATCAGTGTTTTAGTAGTGCCCTGTGTTTTAATAATGTCCTGCGTATAAGGGTTTGAGTAGACCTGTGTTTCAGTGTTTGAGAAGTGTCCTGTGTATCAGTGTTTTAGCGCTGCATCTGCGTGTCAGTGTGAGTAGTGCTGTATTTCAGTGTTTTAGTAATGTCCTGCGTGTCAGTGTTTGAGTACCCTGTGTTAGTGTTTGAGAAGTGTTCTGTGTGTCAGTAGTGACCTGTGTGTCAGTGTTTCAATAGTTGCCTGTGTGTCAGTGTTGCAGTAGTAATGTGTCACTAATGTACTGTGTGTTAGTGACCTGTGTGTCAGTAGTGTCTTGTGTGTTAGTGTTGCAGTAGTGTCCTGTGTGTCAGTAATGGCCCGTGTGTTATTAGTAGTATCCTGTGTGTCGGTGTTGAAGGTGTCTTGTGTGTCAGTAATGTCCTGTGAATCAGTATTGTCCTGTGTGTCAGTGTTGCAGAAGTGTCCTGTTTGTCAATAGTGTCCTGTGTGTGTCACTGTTGCAGTAGTTTCCTGCGTGTCAGTAATGTTCTGTGTGTCAGTGTGTCAGTAATGTTCTGTGTGTTATAAGTATTGTCCTGTGTGTCAGTGTTGCAGTAGTGTCCTGTGTGCCAGTAATGTTCTGTGTGTCAGTGTTGAAATAGTATCCGGTGTGGTCAGTATTGTCCTGTGTGTTAGTGTTGCAGTAGTGTCCTGATGTGTCAGTAATGGCCCGTGTGTTATTGTAGTAGTATCCTGTGTGTCGGTGTTGCAGGTGTCTTGTGTGTCAGTTTTTGTCCTGTGTGTAAGTGTTGCAGGTGTGTCCTGTGTGTCAGTAATGTTCTGTGTGTCAGTGTGTCAGTATTGTTCTGTGTGTTAGTAATGTCATATGTGTCAGTGTTGCAGTAGTGTCCTGCCTGTGCCAGTAATGTTCTGTGTGTCAGTGTTGCAGTAGTGTCCTGTGTGTCAGTATTGTCTGTTGTTGTCAGTGTTGGCAGTAGTGTCCTGTGTGTCAGTATTGTCCTGTTGTGTCAGTGTTGCAGTAGTGTCCTGTGTGTCAGTTATGTTGAGTTTGTCTCTGAGTTCGTGTTGTGTGGTATAGTGTTATGTGTGTAAACATTTGAGTAGTGTGGAGTAGTTTTTTTAATTAATTTACGAAAGATTTGTTATTATTTTAGTAGTAGAAAAGGATTGTTACTATTTTAGTTGGAGTAGCGGGGGATCGAACTCGCAAACCCCTAATTTGTAGTCATACAGTTGTTGACCACTGCCACTACAGCGCCCGCCTCTGATTTATAACCATTTTGAATGTCTCTTTATACAAACTTGAAATTGAGTAATGCAATTTAATTTTTTTCACACCTTAAATAGTTAATTAGCTGTTAGCTCTAAAGTGTTTTCAATGGCTGACATTCGTATCCTTGCCCGAGGGGGTTATGATTAAATACGAGTATGCGTAAAAAGAAAATAAGTAAAGACTGTTGACAGGCAATAAAAATGCCAGAAAAAAAAACACGTTTTGTTAAAAATAGAGATCGCAGTTCTAATATGACAGTAAGTAAGCGGAAATTACTAGTAATACTTGTTGTTAATTGAATAAATTGATGGTTTTTGAGGACAAGTCTTTTTAATCTTAATTTTTTCACATTGTTAAAGATAACACTGTTAAAGTGGAAATTAGGTGAAAAAAGTATGTTAAAAGCAGCAAAACTCCAGCCTCATTTACTAATCTTTATGAACATTTTTTAAAAATTTCTAATGTACATTTGTAAATTAAAGGTAAAACATTTTCGAGGGAACAAAGAAACTTATTTAACCCATTACCGCAAAGAACACTTCCAATCCACTAAATTAGCAAATAAATTTCAAACAGCAAAAAAAAAAAAAAAAAAAAAAAAAACAAATATATGACACGTTTGTTTGAATTCTTACCAAATGCGTATTACCCCGCCACTCTACGGTCGACCAAGGCACTACAGTTGGTTATTCGCGGAATCATCAGCTACCTAACCACCAATTTGTAGTTGGGGTAATTCGGATAGTGCATGGATATTAACGGTTAACAAATGTTACGGTTTATATAACAAAAATATTGTGTTTCCATAATATGGTAAAACCCCCTTCACCATTACATCGACCCAAGGGCACAACCAGTTTGGTTAAATTTCGCGGTGAATCCACTACTCCTATCAGAAGGTAGTTGGCCCAACTGTCGAACTTTGCATGTTTACCCATTGATAACGAAAGTGTTTTTTTCCAGAATAAATATGACGGGTTACTATTACCAAGAAATAGATGTATTCTTCAACATTGAAACCCCGTCTCCCTATGTCCTCCAGGGGGACTCAGTTGGTTTTTTTGCTTTGTATACTTGGAAGGTAGTTGGCAATTCGGATATTGCCATTAAAAAATTATTACTCCTCCAAAACAAAAGTTACTTTTTCTGAAACAAATGGTTACCGTTATATAAACTAAATATGAAGTTTTTCATATGTATAACATGGTAACCCACACCCTTCACTATAAATCGACCGGGAACTTCAGCCTGGTTATTAGCTTGAATCCCAAACTGTCAACCAGAAGGTTAGTTGGGTTATTCGAATTTGGTAGGTAGTCTCTAAAAATAGCAAAAAAAATCACAAAAATTTACGATATTAATTATATACAAGATAGAGGAAATCACCCCGCTTCATTACGTCACGACCAGGGACCCAGTTGGGTTATTTTGTGAATTCCCAGCTACATACCCACAAGGCGTAGTTTTGGTAATTAAAACTTCTGCTGTTAGATAGGTTTGGGATTCGCCCGATAAAAACAACTAGGTTCCCTTCCTTTATTTCTGGTGTTTAAAAATGTATGATGTTGTTTCTAACATTTCATTGCTGGTGATAGTTTGGATTGAATTGCCAAACTACCAGCTGTTGAATTTAGTTCGGGAATTACGGAAATAACCAAACTATTCCAGCTAGGTAGGTAGTTGGTTTATTCGAATATTCCAACCACCTACCAAATTGACGCTCCATTTCATTTTGTAAATCTTTAAAGGGACTCCATGAGGTTTTTTGACATGATGGTACTGAAAAATATTTATTCCAGATAAATAAACATTTTGATGTAGCTTTTTGACCTGTAATCTTTGCCGGCAAAATTTTTCAGATCATTTCCGCGCACTTTGTTGTTTTTTGTTTTTTTTTGTGTTTTTTTTCTCAGAATAATTTATTTCAAATTTTAAAAAAAAGACCTAAAATGATAAGCGTTTTAAACACTCAAATCGAGCTTAGAAAAGCATAAAAAACACGATTTTTCATTTTTTTTTCAAAGTATTTTTTTCTTAAACTATTCTTTGCATAATTTATATTCCTGCTTTTTTAAATTTTCCCCCAGCCTCATTTATGTAAGGGAAATTCAAAATATGTTTTAAGGGCTTTTTTAACCTTTAGTGGGAGTCCCCCTTAAACACACAATTGCGGATTAATATCTATTTTTATTTAATTGTTACCCATGAAATATGGTGCCTATATATCAAGTCAAATATATTTCTTTTCTTTTTTTTTTTAAATAATATGAAATATTTAATTATGAAAAGTTTGGGCGGAAGTTCAAACTCATATCTCTATTTTAATAAGGGACTTCTTTTCGCCATTTTGTTTTACGGGCCAGCCCGCATAGCTCAATCGGTTAGGAGCGCGAGAAATTGTAATCTCGAACATTGTGGGTTCGAAATTCCCCGGGCTGGCCAACTTAAATTACTAATCGTCTTTCGGGGATGGGGAGAGAATTTTAAATCGAAGTCCCCGTGGGTATGGGGTGCTTAAAACACTTGGCACGTTAAAGGAAACCAAAGGAGAAGTTTCTGGAAATTGGGGCATCTTTCTGTATCTGGTAATTGCCACTATCCTCCCAAAAAAAAAAAATGACTAATACTCTTCTGGAGGACCCCCCATTATGGGGCAACCGGGTGGCGAGTAAATTTAAACACAAATACACACACATTTTGTTTGAAAAAAATCTATATTTGAATACAAAACAAACTTTTTGTTGAATTTTGTTTTGAAAACTATCTAAAAAGTAGAATATGGTTCTAACTAAGGAAAAAAAAAATCCGAATATAAATAATATATTGTGTTGCGCGCTGGACAATTGCAGTTGGCGTGGCAAGTCAAGGGTTCGTAAGCATTTTTTCTTTGATATTGAAATTAAAATAAAAAGGTTTATTTTTTCGTTTTATCGTTAAATATGGTCTTATAATTTTTCAACTCAACATTGATAAAATGCCGTTTGCCCCGGCTCGTTTAAAAAAATATTTGGTATTTTATTCCATGGGTTTCGTTGAAATGTATTCAATTATTTCACTCAAACGAAAAAAAAAATCCTCTTTTACCATTTCTAACACGTCAAGAAATTTATACAAATGTAAACTATTATTACATTCTTTTCCGTATGGTTTATAGAAATATAATCAGTTGGGAATTTTAAAACTTGATAATTTCACTGTTTTTGGAATTTTAGCCCCTTTACGCTTGTTTTTTCCAGTTGAAATACCAGCGTACCACAGGGAACTTGAAACCAACTTAATAAAGCTGACGTCGCAAATGACGTCACCGTTTGTATAATTTTTTTTGGCGCGTTTATTTCATTTAGTATTAGGTAAATGGTCCGTTTTTAACGTTTTTTTAAGAAAATAATATATCCCAAACAGTGATTTTTATCGGGCCCAATAACATCCACTGTTTGGAAGGGTTTCGGAGTGCGACGAAAATTATATCACGGAGGGCCGAAGCCCGAGTGATATAATTGATGCGCACCGAACGGGACAAACAGTTGATGTTATCAAGCGATTAAAATAAACCGATTTGGAATATATTTATTTCGATTCTAAACATGACATCAACAAATAAAATGCTGCTCTACCTTGAATATTTAAGCAAAATTTCAGTCTGATTTTGTTTCCGTACTTATTTTCAGCGCGTCACATTTCAGTTTGGTTACGTCACGTGTATTAATGATTACGTCACAAATCTTAAATAATAAAACTTCAAACAGTTGAACTTTATAGCATAATAACACACACTTTCGGTTCTTTTATGTTCAATAGGGAAAAATACGGGTTCTGTGTTTAGAAATTGCATATAATAAAAAAAAAAATTTGTTTAGTTTAGTGTAGATCTTTAATTTTGCATCGAAATATATTTACCTCGTGAACACCAAAAGTTAACAATTAACTCGTGGCTGCGCCACTCGTTGAAATATACCCCTTTTGGTGCTCACTCGGTTAAATTATATTTCCGATCTTTACAACTGAACTTTTAACAAATACCATCTATATAAGTTGGACTTTATGTTTTTGCCAATTGGAAAACGTTTCTTTAAAGGCCTGTTTTCCAGTGTGTTGGAAAAAAACTGTCGTTAAAATCTACTATAGAACTGTAGAAAACATTTTTGAGAATTTCGAATTTTGAAAAACGTTCGAAATTAATAAGGATTACAAAAACCCGAAAAGCCCAATGGAAGTTCTAAATTTAGAATGACTTGAATTTTATTCCGGGCATTGTTTGTTAAAATTATTCTTCGTGGTGCAGGTGTAACGCGCTCGGTTTTCGTGTTGTGAGAGGTCTGAAGTTCAAATCCCAGTCGAGGCAAAATTTTTTTTAAAATTCTTTTTTTTAAATGTCTTTTTAAAGAAGTAGCCCATGATACGCAAAAGGATAAAGTGGTTGCTGTTCATTTTAAAAAATGAACATAAATGATTTTTTGATGCCCAACTCTAGTTGGCAAAATTCCGTATGTATCAAACTCTTTGGTGTCTTGCAAGATGAAATTTATAGTACAAAAAAATAAACTAATACAGGAAATACATACAGATATTACAGTACGATTTAGATTACAAAGATCAGAAAATACCACAGAGCTTGCAGCCCTTTGATTTACTGATGATCATGTTGGAGTTCTAATTTCACAACTACGCTATAACACTCGGCACAAACATAATATGCTCTTATTTTGTCTTGATGAGGTTTTAACATTGAACTGGGAAAATACTGAAAGCGAGATTCACTTTGCCATGCGGCGCACCTCATTTTGATCTCCGAATACTGACGGAAAGGGCCTGAAAAGTTGCAATTGTAATTCGTTTTACATATAACACCGCACGCTTGCTATGGCATAATGGACTTCCGATCTATTTAAAAAACTTTGCAAGCATTGCTTTATTGTTTGATATCACACACTGTGCATAAATTATAACAGCGCTCAGAAGTGGGAACTTCTGGCTTCTATAAAAAAAAACGTTTGCAAATATAGCTTATTGGTTGTTTATTCTTATCACTCATGATACATAAAAACCCGCACAAGAAGGAGGAACTTCCGGGTCTATAAAAACTTTTTTAAAATTGTTGTTCTAATATATAAGATTTATACAGCTGATTTCATAACTTATTGTCACGATCATTATTTCAATGATTATAATTGGACTGTAAGAGTGCCAAAAACAGAATAAATGTAGTCATAGATCTATGTCCGTTGAGATTTGAATTTGAATAAATATTATACCAATGCATGTAAAAAAAACAAAATACCTTTATATTTACGCATTTTTGTCCGCTCTGGACATTCGTTTGTTAAAAAAGATTTTTTATAAAGATTAAATAAATTTGTTTTTAGACATATTGGTTTAATAAGAAACATGCGTTAATCTATGATGTACCTTATTACGTGTGTTGTTTTGATTTATTTTAAATAAAAAAAACAAACCACGAAATTGATTGACATTTTTGGCAATGTTTGTGAAAAAAAACAAATCATTAAAATTTGAAGAAAAAAAATGTTACATTCAAGAGTAAAAATATTTTCCAATTGTATTGTTATTTCTGATTAATAAATAAAGTATTTTGTCCGCTCTGACATTCGTTTTGTAACAAAGTTTTTTATAAAGATTAAGTAAATTTGTTTTTAGACATATTGGTTAAATAAGAAACATGCGTTAATCGTATGATGTACCTTATTACGTGTGTTGTTGATTTATTTTAAATAAAAAACAGACCACGAAATTGACTGACATTTTTGGCAATTTTTGTGAAAAATCATTAAAATTTGAAGAAAAAAAAATGTTGCATTCAAGAGTAAATTTTTTTGTTCAATTGTATTGTTATTTCTGATTAATAAATAAAAAGATTTTATTAATTAAAAAAGGTGAGCCTGATCATGTACATGTATACTATCCAAGCCACGCACCGACTGTCTGTATAAGACAGGACTGAATTTGGCTCTCTATAGGATGCTAGAAGCATTTTGTAGTACACGTGGTATCTAGGTGTATTTTACCTATTTATAAGGTATGTTGAATCCGATAAAGGTGGATACCAAATTGAAAAGCTTGATCTTGACCCTTGAAATGGCCATTTAAAATGACCACTAAAATGGCCGCCAAAGTTCTTTATCATAAATGGATGATATATCCAATAAAAATTTTAAGGAAAGGAAAAGCCTAAAATTTGTCACAAAGCATGTTTAGGTTAAAACAAACTCGACACCAAAACAGAATTTAAAACAAAAACAACAATCCAATATGGTCGAAAAATCCAAGATGGCGGGCATTTTTCTATAGGCCAATATAATAGTAATATAGAAGTAATATTAAAGATAGTACTGAAAATGTTAAGGCATTTTAAACATAAGAGACTAGAATGTAAGAGATAAAATTTTCTAGAAGTCCCTACTCCTTTGAACCCTATCACTATATTTGGGGTTTTTGCTAGATTGCCAAGCATATAGATTGGCCCTACTCAGATTCTACTTATATTTGCACAGCTTTCGCGTATATGAGTGGCTTAAAACGTTGTGCAATGTTAAAACAACATTTAAAATTTAAAAAGGGGCACCTTTTTCTCTGAATGGACTCTTGGGGTTTTTTGGGTGTTCGGTTTTTCTGTTATCCGGGTCGTTGTTCTTTGTTTCTTTTGTTATCGGTTCTCTCGTCCGCATGTCCCTCTGTTGTCAGTTCTGTTATTGGGGTCGTTATTTTGTTCCTACTGTTATTCTTCGTTCGCATTTCTCTTGTTTCTTCTGTTATTTGGTCGTGATCTTTCGTTCTTCTTCTCGGCCTGGGTTCTCAGTTCTTTGGGTTGTCAAAGATGTTCTTTCATCGTTCCTTTCTTCTGCTTTTCTGTTATCCGGTCGTCGCCTTCGTTCTTCTATTATCGGGTATCGTCTTCGTTCTTCTGCGTACTTCTCTCATCGGTTCTCGTCTCAAATATATTTTTCCATTTTTTCTCCGTTTTCTTGTTAATTCTTCTGTCATCGGTTCCCGTCTGTTATTGTGTTATCGGTCCTAGTCTCTATTTTTCTGTTATTAATCCTTGTCTCTGTTGTCTTGTTGTCAGTACTTCTGTAATCGGTTCCTGTCTCTGTTCTTCTGTTATCGGTCCTTGTCTCTGTTCGCTCTTTGTCAGTTCTTCTGTTATCGGTCCCTGTCACTGTTCTTCCGTTATCGGTCTTCGTCTCTGTTCGCTCTTTGTCAGTTCTTCTGTAATCGATTCCTGTCTCTGTTCTTCTGTTATCGGTCCTCGTCTCTGTTCGCTCTTTGTCAGTTCTTCTGTTATCGGTTGACGTTTCTGTTCGTTTGTTGGTAGTTCTTCTGTCATCGGTTCTCGTCTTTATTTTTTTGTAATCAGTCTTTGTCTCCGTTTTCTTGTTAATTCTTCTGTTATCGGTTCCCGTCTGTTATTCTGTTATCGGCCCTAGTCTCTATTTTTCTGTTATTAACATTTGTCTCCGTTGTTTTCTTGTCAGTTCTTCTGTTATCGGTCCCTGTCTCTGTTCGCTTGTTGTTAGTTGTTTTGTTATCGGTCCTCGTCTCTGTTCGCTCTTTGTCAGTTCTTTTGTAATCGGTTCCTGTCTCTGTTCTTCTGTTATCGGTCCTCGTCTCTGTTCGCTCTTTGTCAGTTCTTCTGTTATCGGTCTCTGTCACTGTTATCGGTTGACGTTTCTGTTCGTTTGACGGTAGTTCTTATGTATCGGTTCTCGTCTCTATTTTTTTTGTAATCAGTCTTTGTCTCCGTTTTCTTGTTCCCGTCTGTTATTCTGTTATCTGTTATCGGCCCTAGTCTCTATTTTTTTCTGTTATTAATCGTTGTCTCCGTTGTTTTGTGGTCAGTTCTTCTGTTATCGGTCCCTGTCTCTGTTTGCTTGTTGTTAGTTGTTTTGTTATCGGTCCTCGTCTCTGTACTTCTGTTATCGGTCCTCGTCTCTGTTCGCTTGTTGTCAGTTCTTGTCTCCGTCCTTCCTTCTGTTATCGGTCGTCGTCTTCGGTTTTGTACTTTCGGTACTTGTTTCCTGTTCCGTTAAGGTATTCTCTTGTATCTACCGTTGCCGTCATGCTGTGTCGATGTCCTGGTTTTGTCAGTCTTGTAGTCATTTTATTCGTTCAGTGGAGAAGCGGGGGATCGAACTCACGACCCCTTGATTTGTAGGCAGACAGTGTTATCACTGCACCATAGCGCCCGCTCTGAATAATAACCATTTTTGAAAGTCCTTTATACATTAAATACTATTTCAATGGCTAACAAAGGGTTTATTACAATTATATTTTGACACCTCTACTATGTAGCCAACCCACGTGACTTTTATATATGGTCAACGAAAATATTACTCGATTTAAGTAATATTTTTATAGATAAATTTCCTGTCATTTCAAGCGTGTCTTTAAATGATAGTAGTTATCACCAAGGGCGACAAATCTTCAGACCTTATTTCAATTACGCACATGGTGGCCGCATGGTACTTGTGACGTCATTATGAATTTCGTCATAGCGTAGCCAAAAGCTGAGAACGGGGTTCTTTTTCGTTTGGACATAGAAGAGAAAGGTTGGAGAAAAATATTTTATTTTTATTTCTATTTGTTTTAAATTTCTGTAAAAAAGAAGCTAAATTTACTTTCTTTAGATAAAAATGTTTTGTGCTTTGTCAGGAAAAAAGATAGTTCATCAGATTTAGCTGGAATGTAAGATCTACATTAGAAATAAAGAAATTTGGCCTCGTGCTTAGCAATGGAGGTAGATCTAAATGAATGTTGACTGAAAAAATAGACACGCTTAAGGCTTTTATAAAATCTATTAAATGGATGTAAGTATAATGAAATATTTATAGAGCTGGACAAACAATTTGAGATTATTCCAGCTTGTCTTATGGTCTATAGGTCAAAGAAAGTTAAAGTGATGCTGAACGCCCATTCTCAATAAAATAAACAGGGTTCCCACGCTGTCCGGGAAAACGGGAAATGTCCGTGAATTTGAAAACACTAGCTCCCGGCCTTGAAAAGTCCGGGAATTAGTGTTGATACAGAAAAAAGTCCGGGAAGGTACGGGAATTAGTCTGGAAAAGGGGAGGTAAATCAAACAACCAAAATGGCGGTCTTAGCACAGTATATTGATTTCCGCATCTTGAATGTTGATGATTTTTCGATATACAAGTGTTTTAAGAGGCAAATTTTGACATTTATGACATTTAACATTTATTTTCTGGTTACTATGTCGGTTTTGTTTCAAAAATCTTATAAGACAGTCACAAATCGACCTCAAGTGTGCTCAAAGCACATGAAAAAGATGAAAGCTCACAGGTATGGTTGTTTCCTTGGGCAATGTTTTTTATCCTAATTGCTCACAACCATGCTAAAAGCCAAAGGTATATCAATATAAAATTAACAATAGTATTACATTATTATTAATTTACATACATGAACTATTGTAAAGGCAGAGCACAGCCAATTGGCCACACGGGTAGCACGAAATACCTAAGTATAGCCAATATATACTAAAAATAATGTGTTGTACTAATAAAATTGTGTTTTAATCATGAATACAATATACAATTTCACTAAGATGTAATCAAACATACCCAAATATACATTTTTGAACACCGCCCCCCTCCCGTAGCACTGACTTAAGCAGAATACAACATTTAAACATGAAAGTTGTGAAATAATTATACCCTTCAGTGTGACATGCTTTTGCCATTCTTTGAAGCCTTTGAGTGGACTGAGGTCAAATGTGTGGTAACTTATTTAATAAGTACTATGAATATCTGGTCAAAAAGTGATCCCTTGAAACATTAAAAACAGCAAAATTACATGAAAATGGCACACAACCTGCAAAAACAGTTGCTGTCACAAAGTACATTTCATTATTTATAGACACTGAATGTATTTCTTAGATAGAGTTAGATTTATGTCATGAACTACATGTATTATATTGTTATTAAATGTTGTTTTAAACATTACCATGAACATATTCAAAGGACAAAAAAAATCAAATAGCTTGAAATTTTATCTTCTAAAAAGTCCTTAAAAAATCAAAAAAGGTCCTTGATAAGTCCTGGAAAAGTCCTTAAATTTTCAAAATATCTAAGAGTGGGAACCCTGAATAAAGCATTTGAGGTTGAAAAATATTAAAAATTTGATGTTGTCATTGTGTCATTTTTTTATCGCTGAGGTAAAAGTTTAGGGTATTTTGCAAGTTTGCCAGAAATATTTTGAACAAGAAACTATGACTAACAGGATGGCATTTATTTCGGTAATGACACTGTATTTCTTCGGTAACGTAGATTTCAGATCTAATAATGTAACATATTGGCTGCATATTAACAACAAATGTCTTTAAAATATATCAAAATCTGTAAATTCTCTATCTAGAGGGACTTTCTAACCCAGGAAAATTCAAGGAAGTTGGGTACCTTGCTAATTTTCAGTTAATTTCTTCAAAGTTAAATATTCGTAGAAAGCAAAAATAGTCAATTTTGGAAATGATTATTTTATGTCTTCATTCAAAGGATATCATATATATTATATATAATATATGAGAGGTCGAATGCATTCACAAATGTTGTATTAGCAATTTTTTTTCAAAACATTCAACTTTTAACTTTCTTAATATTTGGAAAATTTATTGCTCAGCAGTTCTATATTTATCCCTATATAGGATGTCACGTATGTTTCATTTTATTCAAATGCAAGTAAAGGTTGAGAAAACAATTTTATTTTTTGTAAAATAATGTATATTTATGGATTATCAGGATATTATTTTAAAATTATTATATATAGAACGAAATACGGCCAGTAAGCTCTTTGCAGAAACGAATTAGTTGTTGCTGAGAACATCAATATCTTGTAAAATATTTTTAACCTTTCTGCTGGTACATCAACATATTATTAACATATCTTTCCTTTGTAAAAACAATTTTGTATCTTCTTACATCTAATACAAGGTAACCGTTACTAACGGGCATGATAATCCCAACTTTATCTTTAATTTTCAAAAATTGTTGAATTGTAAGTTGGAGTAACGTATGTTTCACACTCGCTTATTTATGAACTTAATCACGGAATTGAAACTTACATGTAAAATCGACTGTTTTATTTAGGAATCAAATGTACATCATTCTATTGTCATAAAAATGCGATTTTATGTTTTTATATATGCATGTGTAAACAATATACAATGTAAAGTCTGTTTGATAAAAGTAACGTTTGTTTCACTGTGGTTACTTAAACAAGTTAAAACTCGACCAAAGTTATCAAAATTTACTTACTAATGTCAAATAGAAGTTAATGTTGCTGTTATACGTGCTTTCTGGCTTCAATCCCCCTTTTTATAAACTTACTTTAAAAAGTTGATAACGTTTGTTTCTGTAAGTTTAACGTATGTTTCATTTTACATTGAAAGTGGGTTAAAAAATGACGCAAGACCGTTTAACCCGCCATAAATTGCGGTTAATATATCAGAGTTACACACATGTTAATTTTCTTTCTTGTTTGGATTCTTCTTTAAATGGCTTGGCTCTTAAATAATGGTAACGTATGTTTCTTTTTAAAATGCTGTTGAAAAGATTTGAATAAAAAATGAAAATTTCCGAAAATATAATGATATTTGAGAGGCCGCAAGCTTATTTTTACTTATAATTATAAATATGCTGTATTATTAAGCATGCATCGATTCAATTATGTAATTTTGGTTCAACTTATTATTGTTTAAGGTTTGTCACTATTTATTTATATGCTTTTGGCGACATTTGATCATCCATTATATCAATGAGATTTTAACAGTCAAATATAATTTTTACCAATAATCAAAGTTCATATACACACCGCAATGACTAATTGCACATGTTTCGTTTATTCTGGAACTTATTGTTCTGAGACACAATTTCAAAGTTGAAAATTCTAGGTGGCGACAGTAACGTATGTTACATTTTAGGGCATTAATGGTACTTGTAAAAGAAAAATAACAGATAGAAATGTAAAACTGAGAGTGTCCCTAATAGACAAAGTGGCAGCCACCTTTCTAACGACATTTTGACCTCAGGAAAAAACCTTCGTATAAGAGCTACCAAGTGGAACATCAAGTGCTGTGTTTTATTGAGAATGAGCGTGAAGCAGGTTTGCTGGCAGGGTTTTCGGACCTGGTAATTTTCAGCCCGTATGTTATCGCATTGGCAATTAGTATACGAAAAGGCGCATACAATTTTTATAGCTGAAAACATTTATACAGTACTGAAGTTTATATAAAATAGATTCAGACTTGCCTAAACCAAATACGATATAGTTCTAAGATGAATTTGCTGTTTTTTGGTGTAAATTTACAGTCTATCTTTTTATTTTTCATATATCATTCTGAATGGTTTTGCATTTGACTGAAAAATGCCACGGAAAAGAGCACTATTGGCGACTCAAGTCAACCAGAAAAGGGCAAAACGTATTAGATCTAATAGTAATACAGCAGGTATACAGCAGAATTCTTTCGGTGTACAGTGCTCTATGGTCACAGACAGTCCTCTAAATAGCACTATACAAAATCAGACATTGCCATCGGAAACAAATCCAGTCACCAGTCAGAACATGTCTTGTTCTACAGAACAACAACATGGAACATGTAGTTCATTCTCGGGTGGTCCTTCATTCACAGGTGTTGATAACCAGGGTATAACACCCAATGTGCACTGTATCACATCTCCTTATTTGGGCACATCTACAAGGGACTATGGATACCAATATAACCTTGGTTATGATCAAAATATTGGCACAACTCAGTACCTGGACACAACAGGTTATTATCATCCACAACCTCAGACACAGACAACACATGTTAATTATGGTCCAGTATGCCAAGATGGAATCTACACCTATCCCCAGGCTCAGATAGCACCTACATATTGTCCAGGTGGTAATCCAATACAACAACATACCTTGTGGCAACCACAGGCTCAGACCGCATCAGCTGACCAGACTGCTATATCGGGTAATAGTTTTAATAATAATTCAATAAGTAATACTAACTCGCCTTTCAATTCTGTTTGTAATGATTTGTCACTTCACATTCCCAAAAAACTTAAAGAACAAATATGGCAGGGGGAATTCATTGATTTATCTATTCTCTTGCAAAAAGAAGAAGATGGACAACAATCCATCAAATTAGTGAATGGCGAGTTGGTGATATCTAATGCCATTAAGAAAAATACAGTTTTAAATATCGAAAGGTGGACTGATGCCTTTTTGATTTATATACATATTATGGTTACAAAAAGTCCATTATTAGCTAAACATTTATTGCAGTACTTAAATACAATACGTTTAGCTGCTAAAAGGAACCCATCTGGTTGGGCACAATATGATAAAATGTTTAGAAGAAATATTGCGCAACACCCGGGGACGCCTTGGTCAGTAATTGATGCTGAGCTTTGGCTCATTACAATGACAGCAAATCATAATGCTTTTGTACCACAGTATACCCAAAATATATGTTTTGATTACAATACAAAAGGCTTTTGTAACAAACCAGGTTGTTTTTATCAGCACAAGTGTAAAAAATGCAGTGGCAATCATCCTTCGTATGTATGTCGTGCACCTTCCATTCGACCAGACCTGGGTCGGGGTTCAACCAGTATAACAAATTCTTTCAGACCAAGATTATTCAGACCGGAGATCCAGCCAAGATTCCAACCTAATCAAAAACCTTTTGGTATTAGGTCAAACACCAATAGACACGAGCTCCCTAAGTAAATGGCTCAGTAAATATGATAAAGAAAAAGCATGCTTTATTATTACTATTTTGAAATACTTAAAAGTTTAACCCAAATGTTTCTTTATTAGGAATAAATAACACACATGTGTGGATTATTGGTTCATCTATTATAAGGAATGCCTTCTATCATGCCAAACAAAGGTATGGGAAGGACCTCGGTCTAGAAAATACAACTATTACCTGGAAATTTAAGCCTGGTTTGCTGACTGAAGGCCTACTTCATGAGTTTAATACAATGTTGAATTGTAATAAATTACCGTTTGCCATAATTATACATTGTGGAGGCAATAATATTGGGAAAACCCCTTTAGACTATTGTAAATGGCTACTTACAAATAATTTTGCCACTGTATTATCTAGTATTCCTGGAGTACGTCTTGTCTGGTCCGGGGTTCTTCCAAGATTATATTATAGAGGAGAAAATAACCACAAAAAGTTGGATAAGGCTAGAAAAAGATTAAATAGTTCTTTGGCTAAATTCTGTATTACAAACGGTGGTGGATATATTAGGTATCCAGATATTCAAGAGTCTCAGGAATTCTTTAGAGATAATGTTCATTTATCTGTTAAGGGTCTTGACATTATGGTTGACACTCTCAGGAATGGGATTTACAATATCATCTTTAGGGGCCTACAGGCAGTAACTGTTTTCCGTAGCATATTTAAATCCGGCTGACAGTGACAGCTTCCGAATCATCACCCCCATACGATTAGTTTCTTATGGCGGGGCTTGCTCTTTGTTGGCTACTTTCCAGCCAAATGAGCTGCGCCTTTGGCTTAATGTCGATTCGTACTGTCACTTATAACATTACATTATATTTATGTATAACACATTTCATATATAGTAAGATACAATCGCAGGGTAAATATTAAGCTTTATCATCATTGATGAATTTTAAATACATTTATGCAGTGTAATTTTAATTACTTCCGATATTCCGGTGTTCTGCATCCGATTTTCCGGAGTAATATTACAAGCTGCCGATAGTCCGGAGCCAGTTCTTCTCCCGATTTTCCGGAGTAATGTGATCGCCATATAGCCTTTCTTATAAGGAAGCGTGATTCACATCTTATGTTTAGCTCACGATGTTCCGGAGCTACTCTACTGTCTAAACGTACTTCCGATTGATCCGGAGTTACTACTTTACGACTACACTGCAGTTTCTAAAATCTAAGTTTAAATAGTTTCCGATATTTGAATCTTACATACACTGCGATTGTATTTTTAGTATCATGTTTTAGAATTTATGTCAGCCATGGCCATATCTTGCCAAAATATCATTAAACATAAATAAGTTAAACATCTTTGTTTTTTGTCCCTCTTGTGATAAATTTCCTGTCATTTCAAGCGTGTCTTTAAATGATAGTAGTTATCACCAAGGGCGACAAATCTTCAGACCTTATTTCAATTACGCACATGGTGGCCGCATGGTACTTGTGACGTCATTATGAATTTCGTCATAGCGTAGCCAAAAGCTGAGAACGGGGTTCTTTTTCGTTTGGACATAGAAGAGAAAGGTTGGAGAAAAATATTTTATTTCCCACCCACCCAACCCAAATTATATGCAATTTTATGAACAAACTTCTCGCTGCCTCTAATTTTATTTTTCAGAATTTGCTGCACAAGTCAACTACGTTTATATATGTGCATGTTGCATCAACATTGTCATGGCTGACGTTGGAGGGGCTTTTTGAGATCTGATGTCTTGTTCGTGAATATAGGACATTACTGCAAAGGAACATTCATTGTCATGTTGCTGAAGTTATATAATCATAATGTGTTAAGTGCATGTTTTACATACATTATAAGAATTTTTCATCAGATCACCCTCTAACAGCATTATAGTGAGATTTACGTTATTATGAAATAGACATATGTATGGACATATACAGTGAACTTATAACTACGGCTTAATGTCGATTCGTACTGTCACTTATAACATTACATTATATTTATGTATAACACATTTCATATATAGTAAGATACAATCGCAGGGTAAATATTAAGCTTTATCATCATTGATGAATTTTAAATACATTTATGCAGTGTAATTTTAATTACTTCCGATATTCCGGTGTTCTGCATCCGATTTTCCGGAGTAATATTACAAGCTGCCGATAGTCCGGAGCCAGTTCTTCTCCCGATTTTCCGGAGTAATGTGATCGCCATATAGCCTTTCTTATAAGGAAGCGTGATTCACATCTTATGTTTAGCTCACGATGTTCCGGAGCTACTCTACTGTCTAAACGTACTTCCGATTGATCCGGAGTTACTACTTTACGACTACACTGCAGTTTCTAAAATCTAAGTTTAAATAGTTTCCGATATTTGAATCTTACATACACTGCGATTGTATTTTTAGTATCATGTTTTAGAATTTATGTCGGCCATGGCCATATCTTGCCAAAATATCATTAAACATAAATAAGTTAAACATCTTTGTTTTTTGTCCCTCTTGTGATAACATTGCTGTTAAATCAAATGATGTGATAATCTTCTTGTAGAATTTCCCCAAAACCGAGACTGAATTCCAAAATTTTCGAGAGCTGCCATGGTGTAGCAAGCACTCGTAGCAATCTCCAGGTTTCAGACATTTAATGACTCGATTAAAATATGGTGTTGTTTATTATTATTGTTGTTGTTTTTAAATTTCAAATTAAATCGTCACTTATTTCTAAACAAGATGGTAAACATTTGTTGTTTTCTGTATTTTTGTTAAGCATGTGATAAAGTATACACTTCTAAGTTTTAAAGGCCTCAACAGACGGTAGGATTTAGAGTTACAACACCAATTAAAACTAAGATGTACAGGCAAATCTTAATGTGTGAAAGCTACTATTTCTTGAATTCGGAAACCTTAAGTCTAGATGTAAGGGATAGGACATGTTCTATTTTGAAAATCTTGTCGTACAGGTTTTTTCAGACCTCCCACAATGACAAGTAACAGATTACCAAACTACCTCCTGAACCATTAGGGCTAAAAGGTAAACATAGTAGTAAGATGGGGTAAAATGATGTTGAAAAACTCTTCAGGAGACCCAAAGTTGTGTTATGTTCGAATCCCAAATTATTCCGAAAATGATTATGTCACGTTATTGAACAGTTCTCTAATTAGGGGAAATCAGAATAAGGTAGTTTGTAGGCGGCCGGATAGCTTAGTCAGTAGAGCCGCAGTACGGTATTCCGAGGGTCCCAGATTTGAGTCTCGGTTAGGTTTCACATTTAATTTTTTAAATGGAGGTGTTTCAATCAATACTAATGGCGAAAAAAGTATTTAGTGAGTAAAGTATGTAAAGGATCAACGTAAAGGGATCCTTTTTAGGGAAACCTCAGAATATTCCTACAGTGTAGAATTACCGTCTGAATGCAAGTGTTTTTGTATTGCTTTAAAAATTGTACATCTTTTCTCTAATTAGTGCTGTACAACTAAATCCTACCGTCTGTTGAGGCCTTAAGACGACTTTTTAATATTATCGATTATCCATCGTATACCTTAATGCAGTTATAATTGAATCTAAAAAATGAATTATGCAGATATTATTTTCGGCAGAAAACAACAAATACACTCAAAACAACACACAAAAAGCTTATATGCAACATACATGTGTAATGTTCACAATGTGCTGAAAACGGCTCTTTATTAATTTCAACATTTCAGCAAGTGACACATTTTATAAAAGAATGGGACAGAAACGTTGTTGTAACCATTTAAAAAGTAGGATTGTAAATTTGTAAGTTGGATATTTTTTACCTAGTTTGCTCAACACTCAATTAACACATTTTTTTATATATAACCCTGGGGTACAGAATATAGACAGAAAACAACTTTCATAGATTGAGATAGAGCCATAATGTCGTAGATATTTGGGTTATAAAAAGTTTTTGATCCTGATAATGTTTTAAGAAGGATAAACACGTGCAATTATGTAATTATTATGTCTTTAGTTAGTTTCTGGAGAAAAGGCTTAATAAAGGTGGTATCTTTTATTTTATAGATGAATTTATTACTAGTATGTGTCACATGTCGCCTTTAAAAAGATTTTGTGGTGATTTTGCGCATACTTAAACCCGCTTTTGCATGTTGGAACAACAGTATTTTATTTGTTTGTATACGCAGCCTAATTGCTTATTTTGTATAGTCTTATTTTAATTACCTGTCAATTATGAGTACAATACAGCAGTCAGTGAAATATTACAATCTACTTCGATTTCGTTAGAATTAATATGGAGAATAAAGAGGATATTTGTTTGTTTGTGTGTAAGATGAAATTTTATTTCATCGAGTGTGCTTTAAAAACAGTATTCCCACGAGTGGCGTAGCCACGAGCGAAAATACTGTTTTTGAAGTTCACGAGATGAAATAAAATTACATCTGACACAACAAACAAACCAATTTTCTTTTTATTTTGTGCTTAAAAATAAGTTAAAACGAAATTTCCTTGATACAACTTTAATATTAAAATCTGCTTTCCCCACTGGTAGCCTCTATTATGTACATGTATTAGTCGAATTTCTCATAAAATACAAGAAGTTTTGGGCTGAAAATAAGTTCGAGAATCAACGTTAAATGGCGATGATATTATTCATTTTATTAAAAAATATAAATGATCGCTTATTTTAATTATAATAAAAACAAACCATTTTTGTAGGAGAAAAAGTCCAACCATCCATCCATATTTCTGTTACTTACTGCGAATGTACAGTATATTAGACATGGCTCTGTTAAATGTAAGCGGCGGCCATTTTTAAAAGTTGTGTATTTCAAGGGAGGAAAATAATTATGTTTGATTCAGAGGGATATCATTTGGATTTGTTAGTCATACACCTTTTTAAAAGAACGAAAACTTATTTGAGGATTGTAACAAACAATAAATAAGTGTTGGCAGATGTGTTTAAAAAGTGGCTAGGAAATTGGAAACTTGGAATTGTTGAAAGGCTGCCTTACGAACGCTGGGTTGTTTACTTATTCTTCGGGCTGATGGCTGTCATTGCTTTTCAAGTTTTTATAAAGCACACGGCAGTTATTGCTCGTAGATAGTATGCCCGAATGTCATCAAGAGCAGTTTTGCATGTGTAAGGAATGTATTTTTCAGACTGTAAAATGAAACAAAAAATTAAGAGACGATATTTTTTTGCTGATTGGTAATTTGGATGAATAGAAGTAAGTTTTCTTCTTGTTATTACTTTTAACATTTAAGTTATTTATCAATTTCAGTTTTGCTTTTCTCTAAACAGTCTGACATTGTCAGAATTGTCAGCAAAAATAAAATTGAGGTACCACATGGGGAAAATCTTAAGAAAGTAGTTTCGTCATTGGAAAGTGTGAAATTATATTTTGATAATTTTCACTGTGAAATTATCAAATATAATTTTCACGGATAAATCAGTAATCCACTGAAAAGTATAAAATAAAAAACTATAAAACTAATGTTAGTGAAAGTCATATCTGCTAAAAATGTAAACGTTATCCGCAGTAGCACAGCCGGTTAAGTGATTGACTGATGTGTGAGAGGTCTATGGTTCGATTCCTACTGTTGCCTTTTTTAAGACCTACTGTTTTTTGATGTTGTTGTTTTTTTTTTTGGGGGGGGGGGTTGGTTTTTTCTTTGGGGGGAAGGGTGCGGTATATATTTTAAAACACTTTTTGTCTCGGTTTGTGTTGTGCTTATGGCATTGGAATGGTATTTTTGACATTTCAAAATAATCTTTCAATATTAATTTTAAACCATAAATACCATAATAAGTGCAAAATATATGAAAACAAAATGAACAACTTAAAAAAAATGATTGCGACAAATAATTTTTAAAATTACGGAACACCTGAAGTGACATTTTCCACACTTTCTCCCGGAATTGAATTCGTTTTTACGAGATAATAATTCCCAATTAGAAATATTATTTCGTTTTAACGAAATATAAAATCTTAATTACGAACTATTGATTCGTTATTTCGAAATATTAATTCGTAATTACGAAATATTAATTTGTTATTACGAAATATTTATTCTTTGGTTATATTTATAAAGAATGATTTGAAACTAAGTTTATTGTTAAATATAAGTCAAGTAAACAAAACATAAAAGTGATTCTGATACCTTAACAGTAAAACAGTACTGTAAATAACTGTAAATTGAGCCATTTAGGCTTATAATCGTTATATTTGGTGGTCAATCTCATTAAAATCAGATCATATTGTATAATCATTTGATTTTGACAATAAATTAATTGCATCATATTGTATCATAGTATTTTAAGACCTATTTTAGTTTTTTTAAGCGGCCATTTTAAATTGACCTTTTGAAGGCGAAGGTCAATTTTATGGTATCCACCCTCATCGTCTTCAGCATACCCATATAAGGTTAAAACACTTAAGATATTACTTGTACTATAAAATGCCTCTAGCATTCATATTTTCTTAAAATCAGTCCTGTCTATATCCTAAAACATCAATATCGGCATTTTAAATTCTCTTTTTTGAAGAATGTGGCTATCAAATTTCAAAGTCAGTGATAAAAGTCAATAAAAATACAAATGTGCTTGTCTCATTCACTTTCAAATGATAACAAAACAGATGATTTTCTCTATAGCCGTCCTGAAATATATAACTAAATTAAATGCAGACGATAGGACTAAATTTTTTAAAGTTTAGACGAATGTGTTAGTATGTTTATCAGTAAATTGTTCCACAATCTGAGAAAGGCAGGGAAACCAGGGGGGGATAAGCTGATGTTACAACTTTCGTTCGTCTGTCCCCGCATTGATCAATGCGGTGGTTCCGGGATGCGCCAAAATTTAAATCGGGGACATATCAAATCTCAACTCGCGGACTTTATTAGTGGGGACTTTCATTTCTGATTGTACTATCAGAGTGGGGCCTTTATATACAAAGCGATCGAAAATCCGAAAATGTAAATTCCCCGGTTTTTCCCGGGAATAGGGGCCCTGGTTACAACTGATTAAATACTGTATAAGGTATACTCATTTTAAACATTGAATATTATTCACAAATTATAATTTCAATTATGATATTATACTAGTATTTAATATCCATTTCATTTATTTCAATTCTTTTTTTAATCTTATACATGTACAGTGAATAGCGTGGTAGGAGGATCCCGTCACGATGACCCTTACGATAAAAGCGGAGAGGACCCGAATGATCTCGCCGATCACTGCATACATATTCGGAAGGATCACACAACCCGGCTAACGGACTATCTGATATGTCCGTTCGGTTGCTGTGGATCACTTGACGACCAGAAATGCTGTGATGATCCCGAAAAAGAGAAACACGAAGAGGAGTAAGTCAAGGCATTTAATGCGCCAAATTTTATCACTTAAAGAATGATTAAATTGTTCAACTCTAGTGACTTTTAAACAAATTGCACGGGGCAGTAAGTCGTAGATATTTTTTGAATTTCAAGTTTAATAAGTAAATGTTGTTTTGGTTTTTTTTTGTTTTTTTTTTTTTTTTTTTTTTTTTTTTTTTTTTGTCTTCATATTCTGTTTACCAAGTATTATCATAGTGATTGCTGATACGGTCATTCGTGGGACACTCATTCATTTTTACTATTACTGAGATAGTATTCGAAGAGTCAACTCCAATATTTTGTTAAAACGTGTTTAAAAAGAGTGAATAGAATTTTCGTATTGATGTATAAATTTTATACTAGTGACACGACTGCTTTGGTGAAGACAGTGTTTCACCATTTTAGTGGCACCAGAAATTGTAAAATTGTTAGATACGTACCTTGACACCCGGAAGTGAATAAATAATAAATTCTTAACAACCCTACTTCTAAATGGTATACAATGTATATGTATATAAGAAGATCTTAAACTTTTGTGAAACTAGTGTTAAATTGTTTTACATCTGAGCTTCATTGATTAAGCTTACACATACATGAATATGTTTAAAAATTAACAAGCTTGAATATGTTTTAACATACCTGAATTAGTTTAAATATACCTAATTATGTTTAAACATATTATTTTATTTCAGAGGAAACAAGCATCTGGTCCGTGGATTGCTGATATTTGCTGCTGTGATGCTGATTGTCGCATTGTCCTGTTGTGTGTTTGGTGTGTACAAACACAAGAAAGCTAAGTTGAGAAGGACGTCTCCAGAAAAGATATATGCGGCACAGAGTAAGTATTTGAGCCCGTCATGCCAAAACCAACATAAAGGGTTTGCGACCAACATGGATCCAGACCAGCCTGCGCATCCGCGCAGTCTGATCAGGATCCATGCTGTTCGCTTACAAACCCTCTAACAAGTAGAGAAACTGATAGCGAACAGCATGGATCCTGATCAGACTGGTCGCAAACCCATTATGTTGGTTTTGTCATGACGCGGCTCAATTTCAAGGATCTTTACTGAAGTTCAATAGCCTTAAAATTGCGATTCTTAACCTAATTTGTTTTAAAGCGTGGTAACAACCTTAATTACAACATATACAGGATCTTTAACACTTTTCGTTTGTTTGTTGTTTTTTTTTTCTGTTTTTTTTTTTTTTTTTTTTTTTTTTCTTGTTTTTTTTTTTGGGGGGGGGGGGGGGTTCATTGGTTTTTTTTTTTGTCTCATTTTGCACAATTATATTGAGAATCCTGAAAATCAGACTGAGCGAATGTACACAAGAAATGGATTGGTCAAGACCTACATCAAATGGTACGCAAACCTCGAAATAATATATCTGATCTTGTCAAGTCAAAAGACCCCAGCTGTGTTTATTAAACTGCCAGTAGTTTCAGGGTGTACCTTCGTGTCTTGATATAATAAAATCATATAGGAACGCTTGTGCATAAATTGAAAGCATTAATAATGTTTGAAAAATTCTTATCAATTAAGCGGAAGGTACATAATGTTAAATCATTGTCAAACCGGCTAAAATTGCTACTGAGTTGTTTTTTAAATGAATTATTTATTTCGATTACAAATACATGTAGACATAGATAAACTTTATTCAATTAATCGTAATGTATCACTTTTTAAGCACCAGTACAGAGAACTTCCCCTAACACTAGGCCTATCGTCTACTACACGGCAAAAAGTGGAATGAAACTCGACAACGACGAAACGAAGAAGACACGCCCTGAACGCAACACCCAACCAGAGACAAGTGCAGCAATTCCACCCACTCATGATACAACTGCGCCGCCGAAGTATTCAGAGAATGCCTCCGCAGACTCGAACCTTCCGCCGTACTTGGGCCACACACCGCCTCCTCCGTACTCGTTTGGCAAACCACCAGTGGCACCAAACTCGACTAATTTCCCTTGAGAATCTGAAGAAAAAACTGTTTTTTATTTTTATATTTTTTTCATCTGGTACTTTTTGAAAACGAATACAAAACGTCATACAATGGTGAAATAATTGAAATAGCCACCATGCATTTACCTCGCCTTCATACTGCTGAATTTTGTAATTTTGTGTGATATTTTCAGCTGTCTTTTGTGAGACTGTGGTGTTAAGATATCAAATTTATTTCAACTATAAGCAGCCAATCGTATTGAGCCTTATTAGTAATTAGACTGACCACGTGTACGTACTAGCCTGTTTAATAGACAAATTATTATTCCAATTTGTACCAATAGAATTAGTTTTAGAAAATAACTAGTGGTCTTAGAATGTAAACAACAACAACAACAAATAGTGATAAAAGTACATGTATGTAAGTATGTTTTTTTTTCCACAATGACATTCACGGCAAACGGCGAGCGTTTCCGTAACAAACAATTAGATATATTGTTATTAATTTTAGTACTAATGTTATTTATACTATCAATTATTTGTTGATTGTGCATTTCATATATTATATACTCGGTTGCTGGCGACTATATGTAGGAATTTCATTGTTACTGAATAAATTTCTCATCTGTTTTCGATTTTTACTCTACTTTTCTACAAAATGTTTGCACCTTTAAAGCTTTTAACGTTTTTAATCAGTAAGATCTTTATTTTTTTTCGTTATGTCAAAAGTATGTACACCAGTAAAAGTTTTGTCAGCCACATGATGAATTTCGAGTGTCTCAGCTAAATATTTTTGAGGAGCTGTGTAGCACCGTATACAGCTCAGTATACAGCTCACGTAGTCTTTGAACGGAAGACAAGCACCGTATACAGTTGACATTTTATTCAAAATGTCAAAATGCGATATTGCACCGTATACAGTGAGCGTATTCTTTAAAAAGCAATGCAGCACGGCATACAGCATGCGTATTGTGAAAACGGCACTGTAACACCGTATGAAGCTCCACGCAGTGATCTCCCCTTCTTTCTTCGACAGTTACTATACTAATCAAGGGAAGTAACCGCTGCGAGAAATTTGGCGCCGTTTAGAGCTGACAAAATGTTTAGAAACCGTATACAGCTGATAATCTTTTAAAGATAAGTAGATCTAGCAGGTTCATTAAGTCCTAGAAAAACTGTATATTATTTTATTTTTTTATAATCTATTTAAGAAGTTCCGTTTCTATTTACAGAACGGCTGGTTATATATGGTTTAGCCATCTATTAAAAGATCATGAGCAAAGTTAACGATTTAGCATTTTTGTGCGTAAAACACAATACCACTTGGAATACCTTTAAGGCAATAGCTGTCGGTTTAAGATGTCTGTACACGCAAAAATTAATGTTTTTTTCACGTACAAACATATTATTTTTTATTTCATTATTTTTGTCAAAAATATAATCACCAATAACGGCTGCAGCGGCAACAAATAATGAGAGGAAGAATAAGTGTTGCAGCTTTATTATTAACATTTTCATCATCATTATAATTATTGATATTAGAATCATCCTCTGACATCATAAACATACATGTTACATAATTTCAGCAGAAATGCTGTTAAACTTTAATCAAACCAAAAAAATATATTGATTAACATGTTTCCTAGCATATCATTAAAACCATTTCAACATTACACAATTACAAAATTAGATTCATTAAAAATATCAAAACTATTCAGATAAATGATAAAAAAACTCACGGACCGATGACTGAATTTCCTCAGTGGAGCTCTTAAAATGTATAAAATTCAGAAAATCCAAAAATTCGCTATCACAACACTTTTAATTCTTAAAACAATCATCTATAATCACGGGAAGCTTATTTCACCAAGGGGAATAATTATGTTCAAAACAAACGTTCCAAGCTGTTCGTTTATTTACTTGATTTTTTTTTAAATTTCGTTTTAAATCATTAATTCGTTTATTTCCCCTTGACCTAATCTTGTCCGTTCATTTCCTAATCTAGTTCGTTCATTTCTTAATCTTGTTCGTTCATTTCTTCCAACTCGCGTAACAACTGAGCTAGAGCATCGTCGAATGTTCTCCCGGGTCGTCTTCCTCCGCCTGGGGGTGGGCGATTGTTGGGTGGACGCTGTGTTGGGCGGTTTGTTGCCGGTGGTGCAGTTGTGGTTGTAGTCGTGGTGGTCGTGGTAGTTGTGGTAGTCGTAGCTGGTTTGAAAACGTCTATGTTTAATTGGGGAATGTTGCGACATGATGTTCTAGTGTCCCTACAAGTTTTAAATAGTAAATAAAGCTTGGGTTAGGTGTTCTTCGTATATTGTCAATTAAAACATTTTTGTTGAAAAAAAATATTTGAGAGCTACACTTGATATTTCTAACAGTTTCTGAATTTCGTTACTAAATCTGACCCCAAAAAACCCATTGAAAAATCATTGTGAATTCCGTGTTTTCTTTATAATAAATGTACATGAATAATCGTTAAGAAAAGATAATGCTAGTGATAACAAGAAATCTATTTTTCAAAATTATTTAAAGGGTTGAATCGATCAAATTATCAAAAAAAAAAAAAAAAAAAAAAAAAAAAAAAGATGATATAATTGGATCTGTGGAATCGAGGTCCTCGACCACAGATGTATTTAGCTCCATGCCTTTACAGAGTGTTTATTCAATATTGAAATTTTACTTACGTGGCCATGAAAGCACTCGGGTATTGCACCTGATTAAAGTTGAAGTTATCGCACATGATCTTGGATAGCGTGTGATTTCTAATTGCCGACTGTTGATCTATAAGATACAATGAAA
>NW_026863811.1:0-64267 GCF_026571515.1 Ruditapes philippinarum | reverse complement strand
AAAAAAATCAACCCTCCTTCAGAAACCGTGCTTACCGTGTAATATGGACTATGCCGTCGAAAGAGAAAGGACAAATTAAGGTTTGTAAAAACCTTTTTTCTTCATACATTAAGTGTGTCAGAAACTATGGTGAGAACAACTTGTAAGAAGGAACAGAACTCTGGTGTGTTTGAAGATGACATTCATTACAGCCATTCTCCCATAATTGAAGCACTTTTGGTTCACAAAAAATGAAAAATCTGACTTTCATAAACAACGTTTTCTATGATTTGTATTTAATGTTCAATACCTTGGACATATTGTGTGGAAGTTTAACTCACACCATTCGCTCCGTTTGTATACTGAAAGCTTTTGAAGTTAGTTACTGAATTACATTGTTACGGAACATATATATACCATAGGAATTACTTTGGAGGTATTGTTTTACTAAGATTTTAAATTAAACAACCCAAAAGAATATGCATTGTAAAGTTGAAGACCAATGGTTACCTTTAGCAAAAATATGTTATGCCATATCTTATTCTGAAACTTGCATACTTCGTATTTGAAAAGCTTGTATAAGCAAATATTTTCGTAACTTAAGATTGACATCGTTTCGATACAATGCACAAACAAATACTGTCATAAAAGTTATCGAATTATATCTAAAAAAGAAGCAGAAAACAAATCAAGCATAACTTTTAATCTGTGTAACGTTACCAAAAAACTTCGCCTCATAAATGATCATCAAACAGACCTTATGATCTGTTACGGAACATAGGTGAAAAATTATAAAACATAGGATTTATAACTCAATATTTTCACTCTTTAACATTACTTAAACAATTCAAATGTGGTATCTTCACAAACAACATCAATCATAAAACACTGTATCAATTAAAAATAACATCAACAGTTTAATTTAGTGAGTAGTGCAGGAAAAGATATTTGTTACGGAACATATGTTATGGAAAATAAAATATTATGTTTTTCACTGAAAATGAACAAGAATTCTTTTTTTCACTTTTATTTGCTTTATTTCTGCCCTAATTTACACAAATTTGTTGTAATATTATAACGTTTCATGTAGTTTCCTCTACATTTTCTTCACCAGTGCTTTTTCTTTTTAAATGGGAACATATTTTTTTCTGCTTTCTTTCTCTTTTAAATGATTTGTTGTTTTCCCCTCTCTGCTTAGTCTCCTGTATTTCTGTTTTTAAAAGCACCATTCTAAAATAGAAAATCGTTGCTTATTATAAATTTATTAACCTTGATACATGAACATCATTAAAATAATTACTTTTGTCATGATTATTATTAATATAACAATTACATAATAATCATCATTTTTATCATTATTACATTAATATCATTATTAATATTACTTTTTTCATGATAATCGTAATTCTAAAACTTTTAGATAATGTAAGTGACATAATGATACAATTTTGGTATTTTATAAATAGTAAAAAAACATAAAAAATCATATTCAAACATTTATGAATGCTAAGTTCCGTAACAAATTTGATATGTTCCGTAACGGAAAACTGCAACCTTACAACACAATACAAATCATGTTAGACTTCCAGTTAATATTGGACACCATTTTCATATATCTTTATAATGAAAAAACACACTGGAACAGTTTTTATAAACAAACTGAAGATATGTATTATGGTGCTAAAAACAGATGATAGAAGACTATGCTTCCGTAACAAATTGCCTTTGACTATTTGATAATCTGTTCACTTCTTTTTCATCGAAATATGTGTTCCATGTTTGAAACCAATCATTCATTTCAAATTGTTAAATAAATATGGATAAAGTACATATATGACATCAGATTACGATCTCAAAATAATTAACTATGTTCCGTAACAAATGTTTCAAACAGGTAAAAAAATTATAAATAGCATCAACTTGCTACTTTTGACTCTGTGGTTTGCTGAAAATAAAGCTTGCAATCGATTTTTATCAGTAAAATTTCTCGTGTAAGTAACATAATTGTGAAAACATCATTATCAATCAAAAACAGTGGTTGCCAAAATAAAGTACAGTGATTGCCAATTACCCTCCAGTTGCCTCATTGTATCATGAAAGTCAATTAAGATGTTGCATGCATACCTCTTAGTGACGTATCATTGGGAGCGGTGATAGGCAAAAAAGTCACACCGTCAATTGAACCGTATACTGTACCGAAATTCCGATGATCGTTTTTGTTACGGAAAATAGTCGTTATGGAAACATAGTGAAATTCGACTTCTACGGGTCAGAATTATCATATTTTTTGTGCAAACGACATCTCATTTTGGTGTTTTTCATTTAAAGAAATACAAAACAATATTTTAAAATTTTTATTTGATTGGTATAATGTATATTTAAAAAGTATACGCCCGTTTACGGAGGCATAGCATTTTAAACGCGACATTTGAATTATTTTACAATAAAACGGTTTGTGTTAAAATGTATCATCGCAGGAGTCTAATTTATCAATTTTTATTCCAAATATAGTCTTTTGATATTGTTTTGAGTACAAATTTAAAAGAATATAACGCATCTCAAGATCGTTACATTCCAGTTTAAAATCGTTACGGTACCATAGTTGCATTTCGGCGACGGCAGCATTTAAAGAAAATCATGGAAAATAAGGGTCTCTGTCTCGAACTTCTTATGTAATTCTTAATCTATTATCAATACTGTATTGATTTTAGGCAAAAAACTTGTTGGAAAACATAGAAATGGATTGTTTTTTTCACCAATCTAAAACTTTAATTGGTCAAGCGACAGCGCTTTTTTGCAGTTACTATAGCTTTTAAGTTTAACACAAATGAAAAAAACAAGGAGCATCCACGCTACAAAATTTAAGTTAAGCTGCTGAGAACATCCCAGTGTACTTATTTAAATGTTTGTCACAAAGGATTAAGCTCGTCTGTACATTTTACTACGATTTTAAAAGTGGAGACAGGAATTATTAAAAAGTGCTTCAATTATAGGAGAATGGCTGCATGAGAGGTAAGCATGTTAACAGAAAAAACAAAGTATTAGATGTTAGAAAAAGTCGAATCCTTTCAATGCGTAGAGAGCCATGATTGTCGTAGGGACTCTAGTTAGACATACTTACCAGCTTATCTAAATCTTAAGAAAATGTATATATAGAGAAATGTTCTTGTGTAATGCCAGTTACTTTGAGTTTTTACAGAAAGAAGTTTGATACAGAGTACAATCTTGCTTTCCATACACCAATAAAAGACAGGTGTGATTTCTGTGTTCATACAAAAATACTCTAAATGTTCAGCCAGAAATGCAAAAGAAATTTGACCGTCATTTTTTTTAACAAGGAAAAGGCAAGAGGGAACAAAAATGCAGACAAAGGGTTGGCTTTAAGGTATGATGATCTAGTTGTGGCATGTTTTGATTTGGAAGAGGTGTTGCTTATACACCACACAGTAATGGATCTTGTCTCTACTACAAGAGGCGTCTTTGCACATTTATTTTTACAATTTATGAATATGGATCCAAGTAAGGTGATTGTTATATTTGGAATGAAGCTATAGCAAGTAGGGGAACATGTGAAATTTCATCCTGTCTGTTTGACTTCATTCAAACAAAATGTAAGGAAGGCAAAAAGAATCATTTTTTATTCTGATAATTGTGCAGCACAAAATAAAAATAAGCACTATGTTTCAATGTTATGGTATTACCTGCAAAAGTTTAATCTGCTATCTATTGAACACAAATACCTAATTAACAGCAATACCCAAAAATGAGGCAGATAACATTCATGCTGCAGTTGAGGCATCCTTCAGGAAATTGTCAATTTTTACAACCCCTCAGTGGGCGGCAACAATAAGAGCAACCAGAAGCTCTAAACCTAACCAGGTTAAAGAAATGAGTCTCTTAGATTTCCTTGATTTTAAGGGTTTCAGCAATCAATTGAAAAATTTCACAATCAGTACAGATAATGAAAAAGTTGACTGGCATGGTATGAAGATCCTTAAATTAATATCTGACTGATTTAAACTTTTCATATATATACAACTGACGAGTACTGTGGGCCTATAAAGTGTGTTGATCTATGTAAGAGACTGCGGTCAAAAGATTTTCTCAGACCAGAAAACATTAAGCTTGAAATTCTACGGGAAGATGGGAATCCTATAAGTAGGGATAAATTCAGTGATCTCATCCTTTTATGTGAAAGTGGGGTTATACCGAGAGTGCATCACCCATTTTATTTGCTTTTGCATCACCAGTAGGATTCATTCAGTCATGTTTGTAAGTTGCCGCAGGAAAATGTAACCAAGCATTACTTCTTTTTTAACTTCAGTTTGACCAAGTTAAACATAAAAACTTCCATAATTTGGTTGACAATAGAATTTAGATTTTAAATAATTGCCAGCTGAAAACTTAAAGCCCCTTAAAGTTTTCAACTGACATAATCATTAGAAATTTAAATCTATCCTTTTGCAAACTTCAAATATGCTAGTGTTGACCTACACCATTTCATGGGTAACCTGTGTATAGTAAATTGTTTGTTACATAATTTAGTTACTGACATGCTTATTTGATAATTAAAATATCTAATAAAGATGCTTGTATCTGTAAGGTATTAAAACTTCAAGTTTTTTCAAAAGCATTTTTGATCTTGCTCTAGCATTATACTAGATTTTTTTTCTTATTAAAAAACATAAAATTTGACATGCAGAAAATGCATCTATTGCCATTTAATTGTTGCTGTTTCATTAAGCCTACTAGCTGTTTGAAAGAAATTGTCCTAAAAATAAAAACAAAATGCATCATTGAAGAGCCACTCTTTGATGATGTAAACATAAAATAATAATAGCTAGTACTGCCATATAATTTGCAAGTCAATTATCAATTTGCTTTGGTTGATTGGGTTTCATGCTGCACAAGCAAATTTCCACCTTTATTGGTCAGATGCACCTTTTCTGCGCCTACAGGCCAAACCAGCACCTGAATATGTGCTTTTGTTTGTTTGTTTCAACAGTATTTCAGTCATATAGGCGGGTAGTTTCCTAACCATCGTTCCTGGAGAGTTACACCAGTACTAGACTACCTTCCTACGTGCTAAACTACCAAAGCATCTCCCTTGGATGAATATGTGCTAACTTGAAAGCAATTCTCAATGGTTTAATGCAACCATATAGCCATGAGAGGCTAGTGATTTAAAGATACTGAACCTAACCAATCAGCCACTTGGGTTCAACTAATGTGTTGGATTTAAAGTTACGCCAACAATACAAAAGTCATATGGTGACATTATATAGATGCCCTATCCTTATCTCCTTCCAATGTGTATCTATTATACATATAAAAGCAGGAAACTGGTAGAACCATCAAACTTTCAAAAATTTCATTAGGTTATTTTTTTTCTAAATGATTTTCCTTAAAGATAAGTCAACAATCTACCATTAAAATAAAACTACAACTCTGTATAACATAAAATTTCTAGAAAAAAAACAACACAAAATTGAAAATAGGAAAATCTGTTTATCACAAAAAATAAAATGAATTAAAAATCTAAATTCTAATAAATAACCAAGCTACCAAATGAATACTTATAGAACACAGGGTTGGGCTTTGACAGTTTCATATACACAAATCAGTGTTGTAATAATACAAATGAATTACAGCATAAGTACATATAGAGGATATTGAATGAGTGTAGGTTTAATACTAAATTTATTGAACGAGTTGAATAAAATCATATTATGCGAGCCTCTGGCGAGCATAATATTGTTTTATTCAACGAGTTCAATAAATTTAGTATTGAATCTACACGAATATAATATTCTATTTATCACATATATAAAATAAGAACGGTAAACTGTTACCAAGAGTCATTTTTCTTTGACGCGCCTATAGTGTAACGCTAACATTAGCGCGCTTTAACGCTATATGTTTATAGTGCAAATGACGTGACGTCAAAGTGTTATTACTAAAGAGGATATTTTTTCGTTTGCGTGAAATATGGAATATATTTTCACTCAACATGATTAAATGCCACATATTTTCACGAGCCGGTACGGCGAGTGAAAATATGTGGCATTTTATCATGTTGAGTGAAAATATATACCATATTTCACAAAAAACGAAAAAATAACATTTTTATTTAATTTCATTATCAAAGAAAATGGTAACGAATTCCCTTGCTTGCTACCAACTGCAATTGTACAGCGCGCAGTAATTTATGCGTAAGCACGCGCTGTTTGGCGCTACAATGTGACGTCATGTAAACAACTCTTTAAACGTCTGTACAGCGTTAATTACTGAATTAAAGATATTGGTGTTCGGATTAATTTTCTTAGTTAGACCATTTTCTATCATGCTAGATAGTTTTCAAAACAATATTCAAGAAAAAGTTGTTTTGTATTTATCAGATTTTTCAAACAAAACGGCGAAAGAAGTCCCTTAAAATAAATATGAGTTTTGACTCCGCCCACTTTCATATTTATATTTCATATTTATTTTTAAAAAATATGAAATATATTTGACTGATATAGCACCATATTTCATGGGTAAAATTAAATAAACTAGTGTAATATCGTCTAGTGTAATATCGTTTTTATTAAATGGCTTTATTACACTCCTGCGCCGCGGTTTATGTGATAAATACAGATATTCACATTTTACCAAATATTAGTTTTTTAAACAAATATTAATAAAACTACATTTACTTTTAATTTTATGAATTTCCCATACACCAAGAGCAAAGTGGTTTAAAATATATTCTATTTGCTATTCTTTAAATGTAGAAATGAAAGATATTAATAAATCTATTACAAATAAGATGAAAAAGATAAATATATTGCCAAGTTCAAAACAAAAGCAAAATCATAAATTGAGTTAATGATAATGTTGATTAAGGCAGTAATTCAAACATTTTCAAATAATGCACAAGTCATTTGTTACCACAGATATATGTGCCAGTCTGTTAATGCCACACCCACCCCCTTATTGAAAGTTGGGACAGTTTTTTTGGCACCAAAACAGAGCAACCACCTTGGCCCCCACTGCAGAGGCAGATGGGTGCCCATACAGACTCACCCTAGCTTATACCCTACAGGGCAAGCATTACAACTGACGAGTGCATTAAACATACTTTTTAACTGAATCTTTCACTAATAAATTATTGTTACATCTATTTGTAAAACTGCAATATTAGTTAAATATTAAAATTAGCATGTTTGTACAGTATAACTCACTCTCAATCAAGTTTGTAAGAATTAATCTCAAATCACATCATATTTACTCTTTTGAATAGATAATAAACCTCCATTATTTAAAAACTTCAGAATCTAATATCAAAACCTTTAACCAGGTAAATACTGAATCATTAAAAAAATAACTTACAGGAAAACACCATCAGAAATAGAGACAAAAAATATTTCTTGATGTGAAGATGAAAGAAAAGTTATCTCTGTAAAAATTACAATCATAGTTTTAAAATTAGGGAAAAAAAGTATTTAAAATGTAGAAATCCCCCTGCTGAAACCATTGCCACCTGTATAAAGTCAGGCCACACTGTTCTTCTGCACATTCATACAAGGGAATACATGTACATTATCATCCAAATAAGTATCTTGATTCTGTACATTGTTAAAAAATACTGCCCAGCAGAAAATTTTAATAAGGGAAAAGCAGTTCTCTTTTAAGTTTAAATACGAGAGAAAAAAACTTTTAAAAGAAAGTATAAAACAAATTGGAGAACAGAAAAAAAAATCCATTTAATTCATTCTTTATAGAATTATTGAAAAAGAGAAGATTAAGTTTAATTTCTTGATTTCTTTATTTTTTTAATTTTCAGGGATCTCATAAGTAACATCTATAAATAGTAACAAATTTTACCATCCTTTTGCTGATTCCAAGTGTTATTTTGTAAATTTTCTGTAGGTATAAAATCCATTTTTTATAAATTATCTAAAAGAATAATCAATGCTGTAAGAGGCAGGAAAGCTTGTTTCCAACATGCATAGTCAGGTCAGTTTGCACATTTATTTCATGCAGTGACTGACTATGCCCTATACTCGGGTGGCTGACTTATTTTGATATAAATTTTTCTTGTGATATTTCTAAAATTGAAAAAAAAATGAAAACAAATCAATGTAGTAAATTCAGCAAATTAATGATTAATGAATTAATCAAACGGAATGTGAATCACATTGAAATATATAAGCAAAGTAGAGTAAGCCTAATTCTGTCACCTTTCATTGATTAAACAAGTCATATACAAACCAACTTGTGCTTTACCACAATGTAACAATCATTTTTTTGTTAAAAAAATTGAAGTTGCAAATCTTGTAAAATTTACAAAACTATTTAAAGTGGCATGCAGCTTTTATTTTTTGTTGATAAAACAATTCTGTGATGTTTCAAACTAAGTATTTTAGTAATATTTCCTAGGAAAAGTGCAATATATCACTGTTTAGCTTCATCAAAACAGCACTTCCGAGAGCTTTTTATAGCATGCAGTGATTTTCGTTTCTAAAATTAGAAAAATTTGGGAAAAAAAATCCACTCTACTTATTTACATAAAGAGAGCAAACCAGTAGATAAGCGGTATGGTGGAGTTTTCTTATTTTTTCTGTATTTTATTGGCAACAAATTTCATATACACCTTAATTTTATTGAATGGACAATTTATTATATGAACCGGTTTCATCTAAAAATAACATATTTAACCTTAGAAAAAATGAAGGCCACTTTAAGAATATTTATTTCAATCACAAAAAAAATTGACAACACATACACAAGTATACAATCTTTAAGTTTTAAATGAACATTCAAAATAATAAGTATGTATAGATGATATGAAACTGTGTACCATTCTTTGCTTTATACACTAAGACAGTAAGACTGACCATGTTGATAACAGGAAATAAAAATAAATTACAATCAATCCGAATTCCGGAACTTCTAAAATCCGGAAACTTCTGAAACATTTTTCAGGGTCCCGAAATTTCTCCTTCTGTTTTCTATTTAATTAATACCTCTGAATTCCGGAACTTCTAAATTCCGAACGATTTTCTGGTAAAATTTGGGCTGTATCAATTAAGATTTATTTCCAAAATCCGGAATTGAAAAAGGTGTGAAGGAAAATTATACTTGAGATTATAAAATATGACAAACAAAATCAATAAGGAAAGGCGGCGTTCAATGAACCGACCCAGCAAGAAACCTTCAAAATAAAACCTTCAACAAGAATGTCGGACACATATACCCCCCTTTTTAGCCCTTGACTCACATAATTGGTAATTTTGTTACAGAAACTTGCCAAAAATGGGTACATGGAAGTGTTCAATTATGGAAAAAAGAAAAATAATGAAGACTTTGTGATAAATAGTTTTCAAGATAATGAGGTATTTAAGGCCCCTGTGACCTAGAACTAGTGACCCAAAATCAATAGGGGTCATCAAATAGGTATTACCAATCAATACTACAAATACGAAGACTTTGTGATAAATAGTTTTCAAGATAATAAGCAGAAACCAAACTGACATTCAAGAACCCTGTGAACTTTACCTTTGACTTACTCACCCCAAAATCAATAGGTTCACTTACTTGTGATAAAAAATCTTCAAGATAATATGCAGAAACAATTCTGACACTTAAGGCCCCTGTGACCTTGACCTTTGATCTAGTGGCCCCAAAAACAATACAGATCATCTGTTGGTTATGACCAATCACTTTGTGAAATATGAAGACTTTGTGAATATTATCTTTCAAAATAATGAGCTGAAAACATTCTACCATTCAAAGACCCTGTGACCTTGACCAATCATTATGTGAAATATGAATACTTTGTAATGAATACTTTTCAAGATAATCAGCAGAAACCCTTTTCACATTTAAGGCCCCTGTGACCTTGACCTTTGACCTAGTGACCCCAAAATCAAACTGGGTTACCTACTAGTTATGACCAATCAATATGTGAAAATGACTTCTTTGTAATGAATACTTTTCAAGATAATCAGCGGAAACCATTTTGACATTTAAAGCCCCTGTGACCTTGATCTTTGACCCCAAAGTCAATAGGGGTCATCTATTAGTTATGGCCAATCACTAGGTGAAATATGAAGACTTTGTGATGAATTTTTTTCAAGATTATCAGCGGAAACCATTTTGACATTTAAGGCCCCTGTGACCTTGACCTTTGACTGGGTGACCCCAAAATCAATAGGGGTCATCTACTAGTTATGACCAATCACTATGTGAAATATGAAGACTTTGTGATGAATACTTTTCAAGATAATCAGCGGAAACCATTTTGACATGTAAGGGCCCTGTGACCTTTACCTTTGACCTACATGTAGTAACCCCAAAATCAATAGGTCATCTACTAGTTATGACCAATCACTATGTGAAATATGAAGACATTGTGATAAATACTTTTCAAGATAATCAGCGGAAACCATTTTGACATGTAAGGGCCCTGTGACCTTTACCTTTGACCTACATGTAGTAACCCCAAAATCAATAGGTCATCTACTAGTTATGACCAATCACTATGTGAAATATGAAGACATTGTGATAAATATTTTTCAAGATAATCAGCGGAAACCATGTGGTCTACCGACGGACAAACTGACACACCGACTGACATTAACAAAACAATATACCCCCTCTTCTTCGAAAGGGGGCATAAAAACAAGTAGTAACCTACCATTTATCTTGACACCTATTACAATCAACCTGTTATTGTTAAAATTAAGAAACCGAGAAGTATAATATGATGAAAGCAAAAATTATTAGCTGGTACTACATAGAGGATATTCAAGTTCTTTCTATAAATACATGATTCTTAAAGTTTGTGTACTGGCAGAATTTAAAAGAAAGTAGTCTGGCAAGACACCAGTGAAAATACGGAAAATATGTTTCACTGCAGTGAAAAATAAATTTTTACAGTGAAAATACAGAAAATGAAAAGATGCATTTTATTTCATCAATATTTCATTTATAAGTATATAATAAATGAAATATACTAAAGGATAAACTGTGATAATAAACATTATGGTACTGTTTCATAAAATTCAGTTAAATGTGATAATGAAATATAGTATTAAAGTTTTTTAATTCTATTTGTTCAGATAATTCTGAACTTCTCAATTCCGGAAACTTCCAAATTCCGAACTTTTTGGCTAGTCCCACAGGTGTTCGGTTTTCAGAAGTTACACTGTAAACATGAAACTTAATACATTGAAACATCTCATTGAGGAAAGTCACAGTAGAATCAGCTGCAGACGGCAGTTTAAGAGATAAAAAATTCAACTTAGAATACAGAGATATCTGCTTGAATTATCAGAAGTACGAGGATTCAAAACTCATAATATAAAACTTTGAAAACAAATAGACAGAATAATCCATTTATTTCCTATTAACTAATACAGAATAGACAGGTAATCATCATACATTTTATAAATGTAAATAATATCCAAAATAAGATTTATGACTAGGGGGGTCTACAATTCATCTTGAATAGATAAAATGATTTGCATCGATATCTCATGCAACTAAAAACAAAAGCCTTTTATGGAACTGGCTAGATGTGAAAATCCTAGTTATAGAATGCAAGTACTTGTACTTTTTACTACACTGATAAACTGGTAAATACATTTGAAAGCTTTTATTTTGTTACCTTAGCTTTTACACTTTATGAGACAAAATACATTTGTATCAACATTTATTATATAATCTCTCTGAATGAAACTTGGATCAAACAACATGAAACTTAATACATTGAAACATCTCATTGAAGAAAGTCACAGTAGAATCAGCTGCAGACGGCCGGTTAAGACTAAAGAGATAAAAAATTCAACTTAGAATACAGCAGACATTTTCACAAAAAATCTTACGATTTATCTTAAGTTTTTCACTTACGATGATCGTAAGTTAAATCTTAAGTTATTTTCACAAAGCCACTCGTAAGTTAAAATTATATCTTAAGATAAAAAATTCACTTACGATAAATCTAACAATAAAAACATCCATAGCAACGTTCATTTGATATTGATGTGCATGCTCTATAGTTAATTCCGGTTTTAAAATCAAGTAATCAAGAGCTTGAAATATCTATTGAACACATCAAATTTCAATAAGAACAAAAATATGATTCAAACTGATATACTTTATATCTTGATTGAAGATAATTATATATATCTAAAAGATTCAGAAAGAAGGTCTACTATGTTATTAATAAATAAAAAGGTACCACTAGTACATGCTGGCAATGAAATCGAACTCACCAATTGTACAAATTATAAGTTTTCAATAATACTAGTATACAATATAGTTCACATTATTTTAAACTATTCATAACCCTCTCCATCGTGACGTCATCAAGTCATGACGTCACAAATGTACATGTTGAAAAATAATTATACCTCAATTTGTGTTATTTATAGCATACTGTTTGCTTAATATTTAGTTGTCCTCCAACTTTTTGTTTGTTTTTATTCAGTTTAGGTAAGAGATACATGATAGTTTACCCTTAAGAGAGAAAAAAATACACTTACGAACGGGGAAGACCTATCGTAAAGTTACGACAGATTTTGCACTTAAGATTTTCTTAAGATTTTTTGTGAAAAGGAGATTTATCGTAAGATTTCTCTTACGACAAAAATTGTCGTAAGATTTTTTGTGAAAATGTCTGCATAGATATATGCTTGTATTTATCAGCAGTACCTGAGGTTTTAACACTTAATATAAAAAATAGAAAACAAATAGTCCGAATCATCCATTTATTTCCTATTATCTAATACAGAATAGACCGGTTATCATCATACATTTTATAAATGTAAATAATATCCAAAATGAGATTCATGACTAGGGGAGTTTACAATTCATCTTAAATAGATAAAAAGATTTGCATCAATATCTCATTCAACTAAAAACAAAAGCCTTTAATGGAGCTGACTTAATGTGAAAATCCTAGTTATAGAATGCAAGTACTTGTACTTTTTATTATACTGATATGGTATTTATGATAAACTGGTAAATACATTTGAAAACTTTTATTTTGTTACCTTAGTTTTTACACTTTATGAGACAAAATACATTTGTATCAACATTTATTTTACTCTCTCCAAATGAAACTTGGATCAAACAGCGAAGTATTTGTAGTTTAATGTTTAAAAATTAAAAATCAAAGTTTTCATATTCAGTGGTATGTTGATGGTAGATTATTACAGCCATATTCATGGTTTTCCCTTTACTAAATGCAATTTTTTTTTTCAACATTAAACAGTTTGTTTATTGATTATAACAGATGAATTTAGAATCGTGTATCATTTATTTCAGGTGAATTGATAAGCAAAGTGAGTAAGCCTAATTCTGTCACCTTTCATTGATTAAACAAGTCATATGGTCAAGACATGTACAACTTGTGCTGTACCACAATGTAACAATCATTTTTTTGTTAAAAAATTTGAAGTCACAAATCTTGTAAAATTCACAAAACTATTTAAAGTGGCCTGATGTTTCAACTAAGTATTTCAGTTATATTACCAAATGCATTATATCACTGTTAAGCTTCATCAAAACAGCACTGCTGAGAGCTTTTTATAGCATGCAGTGACGTTCGTTTCTAAAAATAGCAGATTGGGAAATGAATCCTCCGCTTTACTAATTTACATATAGAGAGCAAACAGTAGATAGCGGTATGGTGGAGGTTTTCTTTTGTTCTGCTACCGTCTCTCACTCTCGGCCACCACACACTCTCTCAACTATCCACCCCTCTACATCCTCTTATTGAAATCCGACCAACCTCTATCAACTCGAACACCCGGATATTCCTCACTCTCCAACTCAACATCACTTTTACACCTTCAAGACAACAGCTGACAGCCCCTCTTTAAACAATACTTCTCGCCTGCTGTCATGCAAACCACCATACGTGGGTTTTCGCGACCCACATACGGATCCAAACAAGCTGCGCATCCCCGTGCAGTCCGCACTCAGGCGCATCCATGCTCGCTTCGCCCTCTATCGCGCTCTCTCATATTGTTATACCGCACGTTCCTGCTCAGCAAACACACATCGGATCTGACCTCCAGCACTGACGCGGATACGCGATCCATCGCTCCCGTCGCACACTTACCCGTCGGTCTATTCGCTCCGCCGCACACGCGCCATTCTCTCTCTTCATCAACAAAAAAAAAATCATAGACACAACACACGCACAAAGGAGGAACGAGAACCCAAAAGCCCTCACAAAGGAACAAAAGCCTCACCATAAAATGCCAAAGAGCAAAGACGAAAACCTTACGCTGAATAAAAACAGGCGGACAAAAAGAACTAACCCAATAGAAAAAAATGAACAGACGGACAAAAAGCCTCGTGAAAAATGAGGGCGGAAATATAAAAAGCCCATACCCATGAAAATAGACTACAGTGGACACAAGACTCCCTAGATTCAAAACGGCAGGCAACAAAAGAACCTCCGATAGCCAAAAAAATACTGTAAAATGTAACTAGATTAAATACTGTGATCTTATAACAACGAAACTTAACATAACTATACAATATATGTAACATAATAAACATATATGTTGTGTATCTATTGCAGTGATACAGTAAAATTCTATATAACATGAAGCTAAGAACAACCATATTCAATTAACAGAATATACATTTCAGAAATTTATATACAACAAGGATCACTATATTAATCACACACAAAAATGTCGTTTTCACATCAAGTACACTTTTAAAAGCATAATTGACACACTCAATAGCATCGTCATATAAGGAACATATAATTAATATAACAATAATAAGCATTAAATTTAAAACATTTTCATATAATAATCAATCACTCTTAATTATCCTAATCAAATCATACTATTAATAACAACAATGGGAAGTAAAAAATAACCACCCTTCATATTATTTAACGTAGAATTACATAATAAATAGAGCAACTAGAAAAACTAGATATATAATAGCACCTATTATTACAGATAGCCATGTAGGAAATAGTGATCACAAGTAACATACAAAAACAATAGCTTATAAAATGACCTAATAGAGAAAACAAAAAATAATTATGAATTAAAAATATTACTATTGATATGATTGAAATCGAAATAGAAAAAAATAACAAACTATGCACACTCGTCATAACATTATGTCACCTATCGTATTATTAATGAATGCGGGAAGGGCATATAATAATGTACTCTATAGTTAAAAATACAAAACTGGACAGGGCTAAATTACTGTCCGCCTAACTCAAATTTACAATAATAACAGAGGAGGAGAACTTAATTGTCCAACATAACATAGATTAATATATGCATAAAGAGGCAGAGCCTTATATTGTCGCCTGATATATTTTAATGGAGAGAAAGAAATAAAATTTGATATCAGCGCCTTAGTCAATTATTATGGAGAGCTTTTAAGATAACTATAACAAAAACACAAGAAGCATTAGCCATAATTATGAAACAAGAGAGGAGTTTAAATGATCCGGGAGGCTAATTTAGAACTACACTAACACTACACAAAACAAGTAAATAAAAACATCGATATATAAAGATAATAATATTTATAACAAAATATGAAAATAAATAAAGATATGATAATAAGATAAATATGAAATAGAAGATGATACGATAACTAACATTAGAACTTTAATAACAAAAAAAAGACATGACAATTTAGAGAGGATCAAGAAGAAAAATAATAATTACAATCAATATGTATATACATCATAAACAAAACATGTATGTAAGATATAATATCAACAATTAAATATCTAGTAATAACTAAACAACAATGCTGCATAAGAACCAGACATCAAGTGACCATGAAAGGTAAAAGTACAACATGTCGGTTCAAATTCTGAGGAAGAGCACACCTGAAAATCTAATTAAAGAATAGAAAAAGTATTTATATAACTAACATCAAAGAGAGCTTTCCACTGCATATCATAGAATAGAAATACAAATATATTATAAAATCATAAATGAAGAAAAAGAGGGAAATGGAAGAAAGACAAAACAATAACAATAATGCGTCACAGGCTAATGACGAAATTTATAAAACATATCATTATATGGTTAACAAATACAATAAATAACCTATAAAGGAAATAATAATGAATATATAACATTAAAACTTATTAAGGAGCCGAGGAACATAAAAATCATATTAAAATTCGAAATAAATATAGAACTTAAAACGAATACGATATTAGAAAAATTTATTATTTTTAATAAAATTATTAATTAAAACATTATCATAAACTGAATTACGTAATTAAACCATATGACTTATACTAGGACCAAGGATAGTATCAATAATGTTCATGATAAGAACGCAGGTGATCAACGAGTAATCGCAGAAATATAACAAGTGAAAAAGTTTTGATATAAAGATATTATGAATCAAAAAGGGCAGTCGTTCAAACAGATATAATGCAATTATAACCTGATTTACAGTTAACTAATGTAAAATTTTTTCTAGATTATATTATTAATATACTTAATATAAGTTTATCTAGATATTACAGATCACATTAATAAATTGTCTAAATTGTGTGAAAGAGCAAATAATTGGCATGTTTAATAGGATAGAGTTCATGAAAGACAGTATTAGTTTAGATTTTTGTATTATATTACGTCTCATCCATAAAGATATTATTAAAATGTAACAAATAATAAAAAATACAAGCAATAAAGACATAGCAATTAATAATAACATAATTAATAGAGAAATATAAGTTAAAAAAACTAAAATTAACTGATTAAAATCACAGAAATAAAAAAAACGCAATGGAAGTAGTCTGAAAAATAATTTATTACCATACGTGTGAAAATATTATACTGACGTTTCTAAGACTATAGATTAAGCTGACAGAAAATATCTTAAACCTATAAAATAATTTATAATATAATAAAATCACGAAAAATAACTTATAAATACAAGTTTAAGATAGCAGATATAAATATAATCTGTATATTGGGGCTAAAAGAAGGACTACGATGATTCAATGATTAATTAAAGTCAGTAACAAGTCAGGATATGAGATAACAACTACAACCAAGAGAAACACTCGATAGTAGTGAATTTAACTTGAACAAGGACATCATTATAAAATTATTAAAAGTAAATCATATATCTAATTGATTTAACATAAATAGAAATAAAAACAACTATTAACATAGTAACAACTCAGGTTTTATCATTTATCGATAACGATAATAATTCAAGAAATAAATTAAAACTATATATAGTATATCGACACACAAATCAATTTCGGAATTACGTATCACGTGAGAGAATTCTGAGACAAAATGTAACAAAACGAATATTCAAAACACAATAATATATAGAAATACCTGGAAAACGCATATTACACAAATACAACAATTAATCTATATCGTTACAGAAAAGACAATACCCAAAATAATTTATTTATATAACAATACACTTCTTATATATTTACAAAAAAAGAAAAAAAAAACTAGCCAAAGCCACAAAGAAACCACCCATATTTATTTTATAAATGAAAAAATAAATAAGTTATAAAGATAAAAATTCCAGCAGATCTAAACCAAAATAGAAGTAATAGATGCATGGTATTATTAATAACAACTATTATTTAACAAAAAGGATACAATAACAAAGAGCAATACTTACAAAATAAAGAAATCAAATAATATACATATTAATAATAACATTGCCTTTATATCCAAAAAATAAATATAAAAAAACATCAACACTACAAGACATTTATATTAACTTCAACAAAATTAGCAATTAACCAGAGATATATCTATACTTATTCAACAAAAAACTGATAATCAAAGAATATGAGTTAAAGATATAAGAATACAAGCGCATGCAAAGCATAGAAGAAAGATATAATTGGATTGCAACGGTCCCATATTTTGTGATTAATCAGAAAATTGATGATTTTACTATGAAACTGCAAAATAAGAAGTCGATCTAATCTGAAGTTAAGTCATTTAAAGAACAACAATGGACTTAATTATCATTCTAAAGTATAATTAAATAGAGAAAAAGAAGAAAGAGTGTATAGATAAATCAATAAGAAACATATACGAATATATGATTATTAATCAGCACAGGATACTAGATATATGGTTTGACGAACTGAAGAACAATACGAATCAGCACTTTGCAAGACCTTTTATTATACTGCAGTACTACAATATTGAAATAGTAACAAATACGAGATATTAATGTAAATAACTTATATTATCATACTTAACTCTTTACAAGACGCAACATAGCAGGTTCTGTAAGTTATAAATAAAACAAAATGTGGAATGAAATCATTCAGCAAAGAACTTGTAGATGAAACATTATTATGTTTAACATGAAAAACACACAATTCATAGGAAAAAATAAATGCAACGACCAACAGCGGAAATAAATAAATGAATATCAAATTAAAGATATTAAATGATATTGACAAATTTAGGACATACAAAACTAAAGACTATACATAGCACACTTGTAACTTCATTAAAAATAACTTAATTACACATACAAGTACATAACGAAAATTAATGACATCACTCCAAAAACTCGCACAAGCAAATTATACACCAGGGCTAAATTAAAACAATACTTGGTAGGGTTACACAACTGTTTCATGCCACACTAATCTACTCATAAGATCTTTTGTCAATTTAGAGGAGAATATTGAAGTTTTTTTCTATACATGTACAGTAAAAAACTCGCTAATGAGACCAATGAAGGACTTTACAAATCTGTCTTAATAGCGGGTTGGTCTCATTAATGAGTTTGGTCAAACAGAAAACCAGGCAATATATTAAGGATACCATGTACTGTACACATGTTTAATTCTGGGCTAACCTATTTCAAATGAGAAAATATAAAGCATACACTATTTTTTATTTTCATTTATTTTCTTTTACCTTTTAACATTATAAATTTTTAAACTTCTTTAGAGGTACAAAATGTATTATGAATGTCTTTAAAACACAAACATATTTTACATTCTTGTTAAAAGAATGACATGACTTACTCAATTATTTATTTTCACAGTTTTCATCGCCGATAACAACTTCAAAAACCTAATCGTGTTTATGTTTGTTTAAAATTATGGAACGAAAGAGATAATGATAGCAGCAACACCTCTAAAAAACTTATTGAAAGTTTTCTGTTCAATATTTTGTTGTTTTAATCCTTCAGTTATGACATTAAAGGTGTGAAATTAAGAAATTATCGACAATATTATTGATAATTTCCGGGTTTGATACAAAGTAACCTTGACCTCTGCCGTAAATTGGATGTCGTTCCGTAAATTGGATGTCGTTAAATGTCGTAAAACTAGGACAACTGTTGTTTACACTACGTGTCAAAAAGATTACAGCAATATACATGCATGTCAATATCAAGGTGAGAAAGTGCCTGCGGTCGTATTTATGGGTTTTTAAATGTACAGAATTTACAAAATGGGACTGAATTTACTGGTCGTATTACGGAATAACAGGGTGGTCTCAAAATCGGGGTTAGCGACCATTAAATTAAAGAATAAAAAAATCGGGTCTTTAAAAAATCGTTCGTATTAGCGGGTTGGTCTCGTAAACGGGGTGGTCGTAAAGCGGGTTTTTACTGTATATACATTTAAGGAAAACCTAAGACACCCTGTTGCCTTGTAAACCTTGTACCTTAAGACAAGATTTTTTTTTACTATATACATACCATATAAGGAAAACCTATGAAGACTCCTTGGCAGTGCAAATTTTGACCCCAGGGCTATAATTTGAACAATACTGACAGAGGTCTACTACACAGGTAAAGGTTTCATGCCAAATATCAAACATCTAGCCTTTCTCAATCCAGAGGTGAATATTTTTAAAGTTTTTTTCTATACATGTTTATACATTTAAGGAAAACCTATGACACCCTGGTGCTATTTCACTTGGGGCAACATTTGAACAACTTTGGTAAAGGACGTACTGATGATATTATTTACCAAGTATCTAAGCTCTAAGCCTTAAGCCTTCTGATAAGAAGATTTTTTTAAAAGTTTTTGCTATATACATATAAGGTAAACCTTAATATATGACCCCAGGGGTGAAGCTAATTTTGGGGATGTAACATGAATAATCTTGGTAGAGGTTCACTACCCAATTTTTCATGACAAATATCTAACCTCTAGCCTTTGTCAATTCAAAGGAGAAGATTTTAAGTTTTAACTACATACATATCAGGAAAATCTATGAACCATAGCGCAGTGCTTATTTTGACCCAAGGGGTATAATGTGAAAATCTTGTGAATGTCTACCAGACAATGCCTTATGCAAAATATCTAAGCTCTAGCCATATTTAAGTCTTTGAACAACTTTGGAAGCCCTTCACTCATGGAACAACCCTGCCAAGTTTGGTTGAAATTTGACAAGCTGTTTTTCAAAAGATATTTACTATATTATGTATAAAACACACACACACGCACGCATGCACACACACACAAAGAGGGGAATCGCTATATGCCAACGCAGCATCTACATGCATCAGACCGGCAGTCAAACACATTTTCAAAAAATAAAATGACAATTACATTGTTGATGTGTCCACTCTTGAAAGCCTTGTGAAATTTAATAAAAGCTTTGTCATATTTAGAATAAGCTTTCATTTTTTATTCCAAACTGTAATCAAACAATAAAAGGTAAGTTACATGGTATGGTCAACCTAGTAGATCTCATTGGAGCTAGGTGGGGAGGAGTGTGGGAATCCAAAGATTAGTAAATCATGTTTAAAGCAATAATTATTGTGAATTTATTGAGTGCATCAGAAAGTATTTAAGCACCAAGTTGAAATTTATATGCCATCATGCACTTTATATGTGTTTATATGCTATATATCAATTAATTAAATACCAAATATCTTTATTTTTATGTTTACTATAAAGAATTTATAAATTTCTTTTATATAATCTATGAATTCAGTTTAAAGTATCATTTTTGGATTGACTTTTATTACAGTCTGTGCTTTTTGTGATACAAATACTATTGTTTCCGGCACCTTTACTCAAAGTAAGCAAATGAAGTAATTGAAGACCAGGACCTTTAGTGTACTTCCTTTCTGAGTGGGGGATCTGAACATCACTGCCTGTCCTGTTCACCCTGTCTTGATATCGGGTCTGTCTTGGTACAGACCACCCTGTCTCATGGTCTGCAAGTTCCTACATGTATGGCCAGTTGTGACTGTTTAATGTCACCGAGGAGAACTCCATATAGTTTTTTGACAATCCATAAATATTTTACAATCAAATAGGAAAAAATGATTCATGTAGTATTTTATTAATCTAAATCCTTTCAAGCTATCATTAGCACGCAAAATAAAACTTACTGGTAAGGAGTTAATTAAGGGCTTCTCCCCATCATACAAAAAAGGTCAAATTAAAAAAGTAGTACTGTTACAATGCTTTATCAAAAATAAAGTCACATATACATGTATAGACAATAATTAAATATTTAACAATATTGATTTAATACAAATAAATCATTAATATATGCAGTCCAGCCAATAATGAGCTGAAAATATTTATTAATATCAAAGAGTGAGAAAATAAAATGCAGCCTGACTAAAACTCAAACCAGAGACACTTAGAATACCATACCTCAGCACTACCAAAAAAAAACCCAGAACCCTTGGAATACCATACAGCAGCTCCACAGCTTAAACATTTTCAGTCTCATTGTTCTATACAATGACATAATCCCCAGTATATTGAAATTTGTCCTTTTTCATTAGAACTCTTAAGTAACAAAGTGAATTGACTTATGATTGAGTTATGTACCATCATAGACTTAAATTGTATATTGGACCCTAAAAGTAGCTGGGTGAAAATGTCACAGGGTGAGAAAAAATGTGCAGTTTGACCGGAATCAAACCTGAATCAGAATATTATACATGTATGTGGGCTGTACTGACTCACTCAGCTGAGCTATCTAGCTGGAAATGTCAATAATCTATTATACATGAGCATAGACGTCAAAGAAACATTCATTGATAATGACCCATTATTAAAAGTAAATCATATCAGAAACATCCCTTGAAAATGATATCATTTAATTTTTGACCCACAATTATTACCACTACCTCCTAATGGACCTTATCAAACCGAGCCTGCAGAATTTTATAATTTTGCTGTCTGTCAGACATAGCAATTTCTTATGGGTTTCATCTTTTTCTCCATTTGAAGGGATGTAACTCATGCTTACTAAATAGTTTGTTCTTATCTGTCTATCTTAGTCATTACAGACTATTCTAGCTGTATATAAACATAAGAAATTTTCTTTTATATTAACAAACAGAACATAATAAGATGAAATATTTATCACTTGGAGAAATTCATCAAATGGATAGAGGTACAGGAATGATGAATATGAATAGAAATATTTTTTTTGACTGGCTTTGTGTACCTTGGCAAGGAATTTTATAATTATTCAGTTAAACCTGGTTTTTCAGTGATCTTCAGGCCTCTAAATAAATTCATATATTTGTGGTATCAGGGGAAGTTAAATTACTATTTGTGCTAAAACTGATCATAAACACCAATCTAAATATTTAGAATGTACCTGTAGGTGTTGTCATTTTCACTCTTCACTGAGGTTATCCCAGGTCAACCCTTTTTATACTAATGGCTTTAATTTGACTACCTGTGCAATCATAAGCTCATTTATGGCTAATAATTTTACCTATATATATCAATAGTCTAAAGAGTTATGGAAAAAATGTTAAGGGTGGCTCAGCCTGACTGAGTGATTTGATTGTAAATAATATATTTCAAAATATATTCCTTAACTTGTGACAGACCTGAGGTTAAATTGGTGAACATTTCTAGTGGTGACAGGGCCCATGATGGAATTTTACACACACAGGGCAGCAAACAGAAATCTTAACTACAACACCATTAAACAGGTCCTTAAATAATGGGAAGAAAAGGTCTAGAAAAAATATCAGGTCTCAAAAATATCAAATACTAAATTCATATCTTATTAATTCTAATATGTGTCTATAGTTTGTAAAGGGCAACTCCCTTCTTATTTTTTTTTAATGTAGGCACACGGGTCTGAACCACCAGGTTTCGGAAAGAGCCAACCCGCCAGGCAAAATACTAAAATGTTAGCTATGTGTCAGGCGTAAACAGGAAAGAATGACAAAGTGGTTAATAATTTGTTGTATTTTTGTGTTTTTGCCTTGCGAAACAAATAAATGCCAAGGCACAAATCTACCACCATATTATTTTCTTATCTGTCCAAAGACATGTACATGCATAAATAAAACTGTTTACTATTTAGGGGAGATAATTATGTGTAACCAGCCGGATAGCTCAGTTGGAAGAATGGTATTCCGAGAGTTAGCTAGGTGTTCGAGTCCCTTACATGCTGAGACATTTCAATATATATTAATATGTTATTAATAATAAGAATACATGTAGAATTGGAAGTGTCTGTCTGCATATATGCATTTATAGATAAGCATTTTTCTGCATATAAATTAAATGTATTCAATTGTTTTAACACGTAGATATACTTATTTACAGTAAGCAATACAATCAAAGCTGTGATACCACCTTGATTTTTGTTAGTCAGTATACTTCACCATGTGAACTTACTGTTGACCTATTCCACATTTTAGGTTTACAGAAAATTTTCTTTCTTTGACTTTTCTTTACATATTTTCTGTTGATTGTATTTATCTCTGCACCTGTATCAATTTGAAAATCAACTTGCAATCATGTTTGCTTTTATTTTGGATTTTTGGCCTATTTCGACACATTGTAACCAAAATTCATCTTCACTTGATGATTCAATTTCAATTGAATCAATTTTGTGTATTTTCTTACATCTGTTCTATGAAATGATGTCTGCCGCCACATCCCTCACATAATTTACCCCAACCCAGACACTTCTCTTTTCTGAAATCGTGATTTATATCCACAATATTAAAATTGTGATCGATTCTGATGTGGACGTTGTTGTTTCTTTACCACTGGTGGTTTATACTGACGCGGTTGACTAGGATGATTCAACTGTTGTGTTGGACGGGTGCCTGAATGAGAATAAGATGAATATGTCTTCTCAACTTTGTGGATTGGTTGATCATTTGTAATGCGAACTTCTTTCACATGTTTTATTTGATTGTTTGTAAGCTCGGCATATTTTGATGGGTCCGTATTTTGATTGCCTTTTCAAAGCCAAGATTTTCTTCTCTTATAGTTACAGCAGTTCTTGTTGTTTTCCGTTGCTGCTAAACACAATTTTATCTCTAACTAAGCATTCTGTCTTTCTGTGTATCAAAATTACAAGACTCAACATGCTTTCAAAACTATGTAAGAAAACTGTCAAATGATGTATATTCATCTGGATTTGTTACCCAAAATCTGTGTGATTCTAGCACTTCATTTTTTCTTGGATTGCTATAGCTTTCTATTTTGTCAAATTCTTTGTCCACTTTCAGTTTATGTTCTGCATTTGCCCATGTAAATTGATCATAAATCTCTATAACTTTAGGTCCAGCACAGTGTAATAGGATATTTACTTACAGTATCTTTTCATCTTCCAGTTGGCGCTTCCATTTGATAAAGTTATGTGATATGTTACCATTTTCAACATCTTAATGTCCATGGGGTCTAAACGTATCTCATAATTTGCCATGATTGTCAGTTCGAATAATACCGATTACGAAGGCTAAGTTCGAATATTGAGTACGAATCCTTAGTTCGAATAATATTGAGTAGGAATCTTCCCCTTCCAGAAAATGGCTTTCGGCCGATATATTTCACCTAAGTGGCAGAAATACTTAACACTGCAAGTGTGCAACAAATAATTGCATATTCCTCCGATGCCACCCTGTTGATAGGGTTCTATTATATGCAATTATATGACAATACGTTTTCAGAACGTTAACTGTTATTCAATTCATACAGACGCTTACAATGTTACATACCACTTAATAAGATATATATCTGTATATGCTCGTTTTGTAAAACAGAAAAAATATGCAAGTGTAAATTTAAGAGTTAATAAGGTTTATTTGTTTGATTTAATATTTATTTTGGATGTTTGACATATTTTTATACAGGGTCAGTCGTAATTCATTCATTCTTGCACGCGCATGCGTGGATACAAAGTTTGAAGTGTAGGTGTACACAAAGCTTTTAAATAGTAAAATTCATATTTTTGGCTTTCATGTTTAAAAATGTTTCTTTAAACTGAAAGTGCATAGTTTTGAACTTTTAAAGCTTATTGACAACTATGCAAACAATATTTTTAATAAAAAGGGATCTAAATGTGACAATCCTGCAAAATGAGGATCTACTTTTAAGGAGGTTTCATCCGAAAGTGGATGTTGTTCAGCAAAACAGTCGACCCTATTGGTTTCTGAAATGCAGCTATAACTCTGTATACATTGCAAGCAATGTATACAAAAACCACTGATTGCCACTTGAGCAGGTACAATTACTGAAGGAGGAACTGTTGCATCTTAAAATTTAGTGGTAGACTAGATTTTCTGGTTTTCCAAGACCATTTGTCAAAACAAACAGCTGCCTAAATGTTCAATACTTTAAATGTTGTTCAAGGCATATAAATGCTTTATATATATACCTTCTTCCAAACATGTTATTGTAAAGTGCATTACGAAATAACGAAATAGAGTTACGGAATATATACATGTTTTGTGAATAAAAACAGGATTTTTAATTGATATCAGTTTTACATTTGTACACATTTTAGCCTGTCCTTACATTTTTGTTATGACAGAAAAAGCTGAACAGTTAAAGTAAGATTTATTTTAACAATTGTAACACCTTGAATGCTAGCATTTTTTCCCAAATTGGCAAATTTCACAATAACCTTTTTTTCCAAAATATGGAAAATTTTAGGAAACAAATTTCCCAATTTTGCCATGTGGCGTTTTCCCAAAATAGAGGAAAAAAGTCCTGGAACCTGAGATACAGACAGCATGTTTATACTCACAACAAACGTGGATTTCCAATTTTTGAGCAAATTATGCTTAGATTCAAACTCATAATTTCAAAGGACCATACTTTCAAGTCTTTGCCAAAACTAGAACTCCGAGGGTCGGATGTGTCACCTTGTGAACAGTATAGTTGTAACGTAAGCATTTTCTTCTTAAATGTAGGTTATTTATAAACACTGCTAAATAGGCAATAACTAAAAAAAATAAGAAGTGCAGAGTACCAGTTCTTGTGCACTGCACTTCTTAATGAGATCTATCATCCTATGAAGATAATCAAGTCCATAGCTTTTATAGTTGAAGAGAAATGGCCCTGACAAATTAAGGTATGAAAATTAACAAAGGGCAATAACTCAAAAACCATGGAGTACAAGTTTTTGTGCACTGCACTTCATCTCAATCCTATGAAGTTTCATGTACAAAGCTTTTATAGTTTAGGACAAAAATAAAAGTATGAAAATTAACAAAGGGCAATAACTCAAAAAAAAAAAGAAAAACAGAGTGCCAGTTCTTGTGCACTGCACTTCTTCTTAATGAGATCTACCATCCTACGAAGTTTCAAGCCCATAGTTTTTATAAATCATGAGAAATGGCCCAGACAAAAATAAAGTATGACAAGATCTGTCGGAGGACAGTAACGCCCAACTATTCGAAAAGTTGTCACATGGGTGTTTCATTGAGTATAATAATGCTTACCTATATGAATACACAAAATTGTTCGAAAAGGTACAAACTCTTCAGTAGTTATGGAGATACCAGCTTACAAGCAAAAATTTACCTAGAATTTCTAAGTCGAAAAAGGGGAATAATTATGCATAAAAGGCAATCAGAGTTATGGGACTTGTGCCAATCATCTTAGATAATCACAGAGACTAAGTGTGTAAAGTTTCAATCCATTCCCTTCAGTAGTTATGGAGATACCAGCTTACACGCAAAAACTTAACCAAGAATTTCTGAGTCAAAAAAGGGGCATAATTATGCAAAAAAGTAAATCAGAGTTATGGGACTTGTGCCAATCATCTAAGATAATCACAGACAACAAGAGTGTGAAGTTTCTATCCATTCCCTTCAGTAGTTATGGAGATACTAGCTTACATGCAAAAACTTAACCACAGGATCCACAGTCGAAAATGGGTGACTGCATAGCTGATTATTCTGCGAATAATGAGCTAAAATCAAAAACGCATAATTCAAAATAAGACATAAAACGTTCTTGTGCACTTCTAATAAATATCATAACCAAAAATTAAGAATGCAGAGTACCGTCTTTGCACTGCCATTCCTTCAGTAGTTATGAAGATACCAGCTTACACGCAAAAACTTAACCACAGGGACGCCGACGCCGACAAATGGGTGACTGCATTAGCTCGATTATTCTGCGAATAATCGAGCTAAAAATCAACAAACGGCAATAATTCAAAAAATAAGAAATGCAGAATAACGGTTCTTGTGCATCTTCTTAATGAAATATCAATAACTCAAAAATTAAGAAATGCAGAGTACCGGTCCTTGTGCACTGCATTTAGGGTTATTTAAAGAAGCATGCATACCAAGTTTGAAGTCAATCTGACTTATAGTGACTGAGTAATGCTCCGGACAAGCTTTAGGGGAGGCTGCCGACACCGCCAACAAAAGTAAGCCCTATATCACACTCACATTATCTAGTCTTGGAAAATAAATTAATGAGATCATGGAGACAGCATAAAAACAAACCTATAACAGAGCAATCACCATTGTAGGCGATACGGCCCTTTACACACTCACAAACTCCGTCAGTTGTATCACATGTTGAATGACTAACTGTACAATTAGCATCTTCTTTGCATGATGATCCGACAGCTCCTGAAAATAGTTAAAAATGATAAAATTTAATATATGAGTACATATATTAAATCATAACAGTGACTAAATTACAAAAATGATTATAAAAGATTTCAGCTATATTTGAATGAAAACCATGCCCCAGGGTGACCTTGACCTTTGAACTCCAGATGGATCTTCCATAAAGAAAGTGTCAAGGAGTGTTTCTAAGTTGGCAATTTGCTCATGAAGATGCATATACATGATATTAAGTTATTTTGCTTTGCATTTCCCATCATAAACTATAACTAGCTCTTTACACCTATTATATTGGACAAGTATAACACATGCACCGTATAAACTGTTCTTACACAAGCATAAATTGTATGTCCATGTTTTAATACATATACCTTAAAACACTAGCTTTGTTCCACGTTTCATTGTCAATGCAAAATGTATACACAATGACTAATGATTATTCTAGCAATATTTTACTGTTGATTTTCACTTGTATTATTGGACAAGAGGCTTCATTTTTAGCTTGACTATTTGATCAGAATAAGTAGAGCTATTGTAGTCAACCGAACCACTTATGTGAAAGTTTTTGTAATACCTCAAATATGAAGAAATTTTGCACACTTAATCACCATGATGACCCCATCCTGTAGACAGGAAGAGGTAACTGTACCAAACATTTTGACAGAATTATGCCCCTTTTTCGACTTAGAATTTACATTTAAGTTTTTGTAATACCTCAAATATTTTCAAAGTCCATTGACATGTGGCTTTGAAACATTGCACACTTGTTCACCATCATGACCCCATCCTGTAGACAGCTTCCTATCAAGCATTTGGCAGACTAATGCCCCTTTTTCAACTTAGAACTTACGTTTTAGTTTGCATACCACCTCAGATATTTTCATATTCTATTGACATCTGGCTTTGAAACAAGTTGAAATTTTATACTCTTTTTTGAGAGCATTATAGGACTCTATCTAAGGCCTATAACTGTAACATGGATTTAAAGAAAAATTTAAGAAATTTCACATTATTAAGGCTCTTTGACTATGAAGCACCTAGAATAGTCGAGCGTTGTTGTCCTACCAACAGCTCTTGTTCTACTTGTCCTGCCAAAAATTCAGCCAAATACAAACACTGACAACTAGAAGTTTTAATCTGATATATGTGATCCCCTAATTTTCAAATGGACTGTTCTAAATTTAAAGCAGAACAAATCAATTACACACATTCAGCAGGTTTGGGTTACCTCTATTAGAACAAAAGGGTGATGTCATCATAATCCTTAGGCCACCAGTAGTCGTACAAATATATTTTGTCTAATAGGCTCTAAATTTAACAGTATTTAATTACATTTATACTTTTTGATATTGTGACGTCTACTGTTTATCATTGAACAAAATTTTAACATTTCCAAATTCAAAGCAAGTTAAGTTGATGGAATTATATATGAGCCCCGTCACGACAAAACCAACATAATGGGTTTGTGACCAGCATGGATCCAGACCAGCCTGCGCATCCACGCAGTCTGATCAGGATACATGCTGTTCGCTATCAGTTTCTCTACTTGTTATAGGGTTTGTAAGCGAACAGCATGGATCCTGATCAGACTGCGCGGATGCGCAGGCTGGTCTGGAGCCATGCTGGTCGCAAACACATTATGTTGGTTTTGTTGTGGCGGGGCTCATATATGTCACATTAAAGCCTGAAAAAAAATTGCAGCGACACTCTAAGTTAACAATTTAAAGCTTGAGTAAAATGAGACCAACCTTCCTTTAAACATGCAGTGCCAACCCCCTTGTATCCTGCTGTACAAACACAAATTTTGCTACTGCACTCTGTGTGAGCAACTTTACAACTATCATGTGTTTCACAGGCTCCTCCAAGTTTTCCTGGAAATCATTGGGAAAAAAAAGTTTCTTTAATAAACAGTTTTTATTCTGGTAAAACAAGAAATGTCAATTATGTTAAGGTTGTGACCTTAACTGTTGTGACTTAAGTCTAATTACCCCTGACTACATGTTTTTCATAGGGGTATTATAGTATCTAAAAATTATGGTTTGTAGCTTCAACTTTCTTGACGCTATGCTGCTTAAAACATTAATTTATTTGAACTTAATTTGTAGAAATATTGCAATGTCGGTCCAATCTTTAATGATTGTAAAATGCACCTAAAACATTCCTGGTCACTTTCTCTGTTGTCTTTTTGTGTTACATGTTTATATAGCAATACGGCATGCACTCTGTATTGAGATCAAAATATACTGTTGGTCAAACTAAAGATATGACTATATATTAGTTTTGATTAAATAATCCTTTAATTCAACTTCTCGCTGTTTATTAAGTTAAACATATATGATAAGTAATATGATAAAGTAAAACATTAGAGGTTTTGACTAGTAATGTGAGATTCATCAGGCAATGACCTGTCTAGAATATTCTTAATTTGATTCACATTGTAAATAACATGTTGTAGCCTCTAGCATAGATTGATAACTAAAAAAAAACAAAACATTAAAAAAAGCAACAGACCAGATGTACCATTAACAACTGCAAACAATGAAACATTTGATCCACCACCTGGTGGGGGGGGCACACTCAACTTTTTCTTATTTTGAAAGCCAAACTCATCAGTAAAAGAATAATTTGAATATTATAGTAAAAGGGTAGAGATGCATACCAGTATTTGATATAAACAGGATACTTAAGTACTACATGTATAACTGAATCATAGTCAACATCATCAATTCTGTGTCATCACTTATATTTCACAGTAATTGCATATTTCCATGTGACAGGTGTTAAAATGTTAATATTGGTAAAAATTTAGTCATACTCCTTGGAACACCTTGAAAATTCATTGACTCTGTGAGTGTTTGAAACAATCATCATTTTTTTTTAAATATTGCCTGTAGTCTCAAGTGTTAACAAGGTTTTTTTTCCAAATTTGAGCTCTGTGACCAATCAGTATTGAATTTTAGCTTAAAATCATCTACACAACCTTTCTGACCAATTGTTAGGACATTAGGATCGAAACAGTTGCCTCTAGAGTATTTACAAGGGTTTTCCATTTATGGGCTGTGACCTAGATTTTGACCCCAGCTGACCTATGTTTGAACTTGAGCTAGAAATCATCAAAACACTTTATCTAACCAATTTCCAGGATACACAGGTAAAAATGCATCACATGTTTCTTTGCCACACCATATGTTTTGGAAAACATGTGTTTAAAAATATAATTGTTTTTCATATGTAAAATAACACATTTTTAACCAGGACCTATTGAAAAACATATGTAAACAAACATTTGTTGAACTCGAGGTTATCACATGTTTTTCATATGATGAATTTATGGATTATAAATTTTGTACGCTTTGCTCTTTGAGAGAGTCTCAATTAGATTCTTACATGATTGTACACAAATTATCAAAAGATTCTTGGTTCATGCATCTATTGCAATATTCAAGGACAGCCCTAATATAACTAGAACTATCACTAAATGTGATTAATACCCCCGCAAGACTGCTTCTGAAACTAGAACTGCCACTGTCATGGCGTAAATACCCCGGCATACCACTTTGTCAGAATCAACAGTGGCCATTTAGAGCTCAAGGACAACCTAACTGCAAAATCTCAGGTTACTTGAAGCCAGTACATTGCTAAGTTATGTATTCTACATGCTTTAAATGTGAAAATGTCAAAATCAATACACTGCGCAGTGCGGACAGGCATTCTTAAGCATTTGAGCAGACAAACTTATCATAGTAAAAATCCCTGTGACCTTTGACACAGTCAAGTCAAAATCAATAGGGGCCATCTACTAGTCATAAACAACCTCAATACCAAATATGAAGACTGTGGGTCAAAAGTTTCTTAAGTTATTGGGCGGAAAAATTTTTGAAGTCAAAGTCCCTGTGATCTTGACCTTTGACCCAGTGACCTCAAAATCAATAGGGGTCATGTACTAGTCACGACTAACCTCCATGACAAATATGAAGACTGTTGGTCAAAGGAATGTTAAGTTATTGGGAAGACAATCTTTTTTTAGTCAAGGCCCTGTGACCTTGACCTTTGACCCAGCAACCTCAAAATCAATAGGTGTCATTTACTAGTCATGGCTAACCTCCATGCCAAATATGAAGACTGTGGGTCAAAGAAATCTTAGGTTATTGGGCGGACAAGCTTTTTTTAGTCAAGGCCCCTGTGACCTTGACCTAGCAATCTCAAAATCAATAGAGATCATCTACTATAGTCTGTCCCATTAAAAATGGAAATGAACTTTTGCCTCGTGTGAATTAACAAAACGAGGTTGAATAAAAATTAAACTATTTTTGTAAACTAAAAAAAAGTCACCCTCGAGATTTTTCAGGATTTTTCTCTAAAGTGTCTAATTTTCTTGTGAAAGCAAATTTTGATTTCTCTATGGTAAATCTCTGTTGTTTATTTTCCGTAGCCATTGCCGAAGTACTCTTCATTTGAAGATGAACGGGAGAAAGCACGTGTTATGTTTCTAAAATATACATGAGGTTCTCGGGGTCGTTTCATGATTATTTTACAAAGCTGGATCTACAAGATGTAACAGTTTAGTTGCAATGCATGATGGAAAACTTTAAAAAATGAAAAATAAGCAACAAGAACACCGAGTCACACGGAGTAGGAAAAGAAATTGCACTTACTTTTAAGCTGAATAGAATCCCTATGAATTTCGAAATAGATCTTTATATGCACGTCACCACAAATTCGCATTCTGAAGATTCCTTCATTGCAAGTTTCTATCCAGTTCCGTAGCTTCAAAAATCCTGCATGACATGACTCCTACACTTATGATGATCCAGATTTTTTTAACTGTTAATCCGTCTCTTTATTAAAACATTGTTAATTTTGTGGAGTTATCTGGGTTAGCAAATGAAATATGTAAATGAAACATATCATAATTCAGCATGTTCCAAATCCATAATTCAAGAACGGCCCATCAATTTTAGTTGTTAACATCACAATGTTTATAACTCTTGAAAATGGATTCCTGACGAAAAAACATTATTACGTCAACAACAATTTACGAAATATATGACGTAACAAAAATGCCTCGCGCTTCCAGTTGCGGCATTGACAGAGGGCGGTTAGGCCAATGTAACCTCAAACAAATAATTTCAAGCGTTGAGATAAATATGCCTTGATTGCATTTCAAATAATTTTTGTAGACCCAAATGTTGCAACTTAACTGTAAAAATGACACCTTCAATTCATATATTAATAATAAAACTTTCGATAACATTTAAATAATTTAAACTCACTTAATGACATGAATCTATAACAGTATAACACTTCTTCCATTAATTACATATAACATTCGTTTTGATTTTATGTTTTTAAACTATTTTATATATTTCTCAGAAATGATTTCCCTACATATTATCCCTTATTATTAAAGACTTCTGTAAATCCTACTCTTTAATTTACAAAATATACAATACGCGTTTTTTTTTCTGCCGCGAAAAATATGCTAGATCTATTGTTTTTCACTGAATCTTTTCAAAATTTAGGAAGGCTAAAATTATTGAGGTTCTCTTTGACTCGACCTCCCCTTCATATTAACATAATAATTATATGTAACACTTTGAGTCTGCAATAAAAACCGCACTTATTGTCGCTTATTGAACACTCCAATTCAAACTTATTCTTAATAATATCAAATCACTGCCGGTATTTCTGGACATTTTGTTGAATTGTGAGACGGAAAGTTAAATCTGTATTTACGAGCTTAAAGTGTATAGGCCTACGTTTGATTGCTCAAACTAGAAAGCATGATATTATATTCTTATAATTTACATTTTCCTCGGACGCGAATCTGTGTTCTCTCGTTAGCGAGGGGGTAAGTTAAAGTAGACACTGTGGTAACAAGCAAACCAATGCTGAACGTATAGTGAATCAGTTCTCTTTTCTATATATTTCTTGTCAGATTTGCATGATAATGCAGTATTTGTTGGCGATTTCTTGTGAAGGAAAGGTTTAGCACCGAAATAAGAAGGGTATCATATTTTTGTATCTCATCGAACCTGGTCAATTTTAATTATTTTTGAATAGACGTGACTCATACTAATGGACAGAATTCAGACAACTACAGAATTATGTAAATTAAACATTAATTAGCGAATAACCATTTTATAGTCTTCTTGCTAGTGTTCCCGCTCCCATTCGACGCGTTGCGGTATTCAAGATACGCGCTTGATTGAAAAGCTATCTAATCAAATCACTTCGTTGTTCTTTTTCTCTTAAAAAGAATATAAAAATACGACAGTATAAAATACGACAGTATATCATGGTAATTATAGAAATATTTGTGTGTTAGAATTAATAAAGCGGTTACTGATATTTTCACTTCAAATGATTTTGATTATTTTAAATAATGGTTTGCTAGTAAAATTGTCTATTTGACACCAACTTTGTTTTCATTTTTCATTTTAATGAGAACATTTAGCTATTGATCAGTAAGTAAATAAGAATAATCATTTTTTTATAATTACCGAGTACATTTCACGCTAATTGTGAGACGAACCCTAAATGACGTCTATATGGGCGCCGCCATTTTGAAATGGACGTCACGTCAGATACGGGGAAAAATATAATTTTAACATTTCGACCATATTAATGACTTTATGAAAAAAATGAAAAACATGCCTAGAGATATTGAAATCAGGGTTAACATGACATTAATTTAAATGATTTTACTATTATATTAAACAAAAAATGGAGTATTCAAATTTGATGGGACAGACTATAGTCATGACAAACCTGCATGCCAAATATGAAGACTGTGGGTCAAAGGAATCTTAAGTTATTGGGCTGACAAGGAAAAACCGACGGACGGCAGGACAAGCTGATTCCAGTATACTGTATACCCCTCTTACAATTTTAGTTGTGTGGAGGTATAATGAGGATGTTACTAGTAACAGAAAACCTTGTAAAAGAATTGAAACAGAGTTAGGTTGTGGGCAATTAAAGATAGTTGTGGTTCTTGTATGTTGCATTTCCTTTTAATGAGTTTATGGATATTGTAGACTGCACTTCCTCTCATTGCGCTTGACCATTGTATGAAGTTGTATTGAATTCCTTCTACTTGTTTTCAAGTTATGCACTGGACAAAAAAACTTTCAAAGGGCAATAACTGTATTTAGTCCAAATACAGTTATGGTTCTTGTACACTGCACTTCATAAAGTTTCATTGAATTCCAAACATTAATTTTCAAGTTATGCACTGGACAATAAAAAGTAACAAAGGGCAAAAACTTTCAAATGAGCCAAGAAAGAGTTATGGTTTCTGTGAACTGTGCTTCCTCTCAATATACTTGACCATTGCATGAAATAGTATTGAATTCCAACTAGTAGTTTTCAAGTTATGCTCTGGATAAGATAAAAGCAATGGAAAAGTAACAAAGGGCAATAACTCTATAATTACTCTGGACAGAGTTATAGTTCTGCACTGCACTACCTCTTATTGTGCTTGACCAATGTATGAAGTTGTATTGAATTTGAACCAGTACATTTGAAGTTATGCTCTGGACAAGGAAAAGTCTCAAAGGGCAATAACTCTGTAATTTGTCAAAATGGAGTTATGGTTCTTGTGCACTGCACTTCCTCTCGATGTGACTGACAACTGTATGAAGTTGTATTGAATTCCAACCTTCAGTTTTCAAGTTATGTACCGGACAAGGAAAAGTAACAAAGGGCAATAACTCTGTAATTAGTCAAGATGGAGTTATGGTTCTTGTGCAATACACTTTCTCTCAATGTGCTTGACCATTGTATGAAGTTTTATTGAATTCCAACCATTAGTCTCCAAGTTATGCTCCGGACAAGGAAAATGCAAGGGACCGCTGGACCGACCAGACAACCGTCCACCGGGTGACTCCTATATACCCCCAAAACTTCGTTTCGGGGGTATAAAAAGCAATATGGGGATAATAACCAACAATTTAAGTACCACTTAATAAATCATTTTGATTCCTTCAAACAAACAACAAAATTAGCAACATACCATCGTCTACACAGGCACCCTTATATGCCGTGTGTTGAGCTGTACATACACACACATTAGATGTACATGATTGATCAGATCCAGAACAAGTGACTTGAGAGGAACATGCAGCACCTAGCAATCCTGAAATATTGTTGAAAGGTATATATGAAAATCAGTGGCATGTTACATAAAGTGTCAAAATATTTAAGAGATAGATTAATGCCATTTTTACCGGAATAAATGAAAACAAAATCATTGTACCCCTTCAGATAAGCAAAATGACTGAAGAAAATATATTTTCAGTTTAAGAAATATATAAGTATTAAGTAATCATAATGTACATGTAGCCGAGGAGAATTTTTAATGAATTTAGTACTACAAGAAAAACTATTTCTTTTAAACATAAATTTAGTACTTCAGAACGTATCAATAAAACGGTCTGCATTTGATAGTGAGGTTTTGAGTTATCTATAAGATTTTCCAATCATTTGTAACTAATCAAGAGGAAAAATGATACAGTTAAAGTTCGTTCGCTCGAACTCGGATCGCTCGAATACCTCCCTTCGCTCGAACTCATCGCCCAGTCCCGGCAAAATTCCTATATAATATATATTGTTCTACCTCGGATCGCTCGAACACCGATCGCTCAAACTCTCGAACCTGATCTCTGGTCCCTTGGGCAGATATATAGTGAAAATCACACCTTTTCGGTCGAATACAAAAAGACAAAGCGACATGTCCTAAATAAATGACAGTCATGACACATGTTTTTAACACCTCGTGATCGTGACAACGGCAATTAAGGTTAATTGAAACAAAATAAGAGGTGTTGTTACCGATTTGTTTATGATAATATTGTTGATTTGCAGTTTATGGTAACGATAAAAAGAAAATAACTCGTGAAATAAGTGAAATATGCAAAAGTCAATCAACCGAATGACGTTTACCCGGACGACCTTAATTACAACAGTAGTGCATGTAAAGTGAATTGTAACAGTGTTATCTTTTAATAGATTGATACTTGTTTGTGTGTTTATTTTAGTAAATGACTACAAATAAATGCTGCTGTAAAACTTTTTCTTAAATATTTCATTACTTTATTTTTTTAAATAATTAATCCTATTATAAACATATAAATATATTTTGAACATTGTTCAACAAGTTTGGTCTGATTGCTCAATCGAACTCAACCAATTACAATATGCATGAATATAGATTAACACAATGTACCGTTAATACTTAATTGAAAACACTTGGATAATAATTTTGAATATAACATATTCGACGAACAGATGTACTAACAAACAATTATATTGACGTATTTATCATTTGACCAATGTATGCTAGAAAACCTTTAGACATTTGATCAACGTAATAATAGTTCGACCTCGGTTGGCTCGAACTACCGATCTCTCGAACAAATTTGCATAGTCCCCCCAAGTTCGAGCGAACGAAGTTCGACTGTATTTATCTTTAAATCTAACTTATACCTTGCATGTTACACTAAAGAGCTAAAATTTGTGAGCAGCAAAATCATGTACAGTATGTCTTTTTTCCCTTTGTTTCTTTTGTTTCTTTTCATATCTTTACCAAAATTTACAGATAATAAGTGGACATTTTTTATCTTTAACTAACTTAAATATCATTTGACAAAACAAAAACAATATGACAATGACCTGGGGTGACAACACAGCTGCCACTATTTGGTGTATATCCATTTTTACATGCACAAACTCCACTGGAACACTTTAGATTAGAGTTTGCAGCACATGCAACTGACGCTGAACATGATCCTCCAAGTGTTCCTGAAAATTGCAAAATATAAACAAACATAAAAGTTTGTTATTCAATATTTATAAACACCTTATAAATCAATAAAAGGCTGATCTGAGTCTGAATTGAAAACAAGCATAATCATTGAAGGCGTCTTCTTGAAATACTGATCTTTCTCTTAAATAGGACATTGCCTCCCCACCTTACCTACCCCCCCACCCCACCCCTCGACCTAAAAATAATAGAAAAAATATCAAATAACATAATGTGAGTCCTTTTTTGAAAACTCCAAGAATTTTTATTTTCAAGGTGACCTATTCAAAAATGGCAAAAAAAAAGTTTAGGAGGAAAAAGCACTGATAATATAAATAATAAGACTTATTAAATCAATTGTTATTCTCATTGTAATTTCTGTTTTGTATGTTCCCTCAACCTGATGGATTTTGGTAATTTTTGGTAAAATCAGGAAAAAAAACATACCCAAATTGAAATGTTATTTTTAAGCTTAAATACTGAATGTAAACTGTTTCAAAATTTATGCATCCTTTCTTTTTTTATATAAAGATTAAAGGGTAAATACAAACTCCAAAACAGTAACTATATGATAATGGAGTTGTCATACTTGGCCCCAACAACCTTTTACAAGATTTAGTCTGGACAAAAATTATGCAATAGTCTACTTTAGTATCTCTATTACTGTCTATACAGAATACAAAATTTTAAGTGTGAAAAACTCCAATTTTAAACATGTAAAGATACCTCCAGAAGAACTAATTCTTTCTTTATGCTAGATGCTAAGCTTCCTCATAAAAAAGAAATTCACAACCAGGCAGATGATTTGCTGCAGAGACTCTTCTTTATATATGATGATGTTGAAAGTTAAAATGGTGAGATATATAGAGGAATTATTGAATGAGTGCAGGTTTAAATTACTACATTTATTAAACAAGTTGAATAAAATCATATCATGTGAGCTTCATGTAACACTAGTATAATATTGCTTTTATTAAATTGCTTTATTTCACTCCTGCAACGCAGTTTATGTGATTAATATGTTCATATTTTTACATACCATCATGTACACAGGCACCGTTGTAGAGTGTATTGTCGGCTGCACACACGCACACTTTATCTGCACTGCATGCCTGATTATCACCACTACAATCACCGTCTACAGTACACGTCCCTCCTAATAGTCCTGAATTATATCAATTAATATTAACCCTTTCACTGCCATAGGGACGGCATATGTCGTCCCTATTATTTTCAGCGTATTTGCCATATGGACGTTTTTTGCCGTTTCTATAATAATGATAATATTTATAGTAATAATAATTATAATAATAATAATAATAAATATATAGATAATTATACCATCAATATTATTATTATACTAGCAGATTTGGAAACATATATAATTATTATACTACTAACTAGAACTATCACTAAATGTGATTAATACCCCTGCAAGACTGCTTCAAAAATGAGGAAGTTACAGGTCACAGAATACCTTGTTAAAGAATTAAAATAGACTTATGGTTGTGGGCAATTAAAGATAGTTGTGGTTTTTGTATGTTGCATTTCCTTACAATATGGTTGACCACTGATGAAGTTTTATTGAATTACTCTGTAATAAATCCAGAAAGAGTTACGCTTCTTGAGCACTGCACTTTCTCTCAATTGTATGAGGTTGCATTGAATTCTAAACATTAGTTTTAAGTTATGCACCGGACAAGGTAAAGGAACAAAAGGCAATAACACTTCAAATACTGAAGATGGAGTTATGGTTATTGTACACTGCACTTCCTCATATTTCCCTTGGCCATTGTATGAAGTTGTATTGAATTCCAACTACTAGTTTTCAAGTTATGCACTGGACAAAAAAAGTAACAAAGGGCAAGAACTGTAATGAGTCAAAATAGAGTTATGCTTCTTCTGCACTGCACTTCATCTCACTGCCCTTAAATGAGTCAAGAAAGAGTTATGGTTTCTGTGCACTGCCCTTCCTCTCAATATACTTGACCAGCGTTTGAAATTGTATTGAATTCCAAATAGTACTTTTCAAGTTATGCTCTGGACATGAAAAAAAGCAATGGAAAAGTAACAAAGGGCAGTAACTCAATAATTACTCTAGACAGAGTTATGGTTCTTGTGCACTGCACTTCCTCTTAGTGTGCTTGATGATTGTATGAAGTTGTGTTGAATTTCAACTAGTAGTTTTCAAGTTATGCTCCGGACAAGGAAAAGTAACTAGGGGCAATAACTCTGAAATTAGTCAAGATGGAGTTATGGTTCTTGTGCACTGCACTTCCTCTCAAATAATGCTTGATCATTGTATTAAATTGTATTGAATTCAAACCAATAGTCTTCCAGTTATGCTCCGGACAAAAATAAGCAATGAAAAAGTAACAAAGAGCAATAACTCTGTAATTACTTTAGAAAGAGTTATGGTTCTTGTGTTCTGCACTTCCTTTTATTGTGCTTAACCATTGTATGAAGTTGTTTTGAATTCCAACCAGTAGTTTTCAAGTTTATGCCCCGGACAAGATAAGTAACAAAGGGCAATAACTCTATAATGAGTCAGATGGAAAGTAATGGTTCTTGTGCACTGCTCTTCCTCTGAATGTGTTTGACCATTGTTATGAAGTTATATTTCAATTTCCCAACCATTAGTCTTCAAGTTCTTGCCGTCCAGACAAAAGAAAGCAATGGAAAAGTAACAAAGGGCAAGAACTCTGAAATTTACTTTTAATAGAGTTATGATTCTTGTGCACGGCACTTTCCCCTTATGGTGCTTGAACCATTGTATGAAGTGTTTGAAAGGGTTTTTGAATTCCAACCAGTAGTTTTCAAGTTATGCTCCAGACAAGGAAAGGTAACAAAGGGCAAATAATCTTAATTTCATGACAATAGAGTTATGGTTCTTGTGCACTGCTTTTCCTCTCAATGTGCTTGACCAAATTTATTTGTATGAAAGTGTATTGAATTCCAACCATTAGTCTTCAAGTTATGCTCCAGACAAGGAAAATGCAACGGACATCTGGACCGACCGACCGACTGACTGGCCGACCACCAGGTGACTCCTATATACCCCCCACAAAACTTCGTTTTTGGGGGTATAATAACAAATAATAATGATTGTATTAATAAATAATATAGTAATTTCTTAGAAAACCTTCTGGCAAATAGGTGATCAATAAATAAGTAACCCTCTGGCAGCGAAAGGGTTAATTCAATAAACATTGGTAGAGGGAAAGGGTTTGGGGACGGGTCACATTCAGGGTTCATTAAAACCGTGCTAGAACCAAAGTTCCACGACTATTCAAATAATAATTTAAATCAATTTTACATTATACCAGTAGAATTTGTGGAGCTGGTAAGCTTCAATATTTATAGAGATTTAGACTTTCTTTCGTCTTCATGTAGTACAAATAATAGCAACAAATTTGCTACTACTAGAAATGGGCTTATCTTAAGCTAAATTCATAACATGGACAGTACATTTTATTCTAATGTTTTGTGCTCTAACAACAAAAACTGGTTCAAGCGAGGCACACGTATTTGTAGCTTTACTGTGAAGTAAAATGTTTGTCAACTTCTCAGTACGACATGTATATATGTCTTGACAAAAGATAATATAAAGAAAAATTCCAAACATGTCATATAACAACAAAAAAATACTAACCATCAGTTATTTTGCATGCACCAGAATCTGCAGTGTACCCAGTTCCACAGGCACAGACATTAGATGTACAAACTGCATTAGTTACCGTGCTGCAGTCGGCATCAGTGGAACAACCAGCCTCCAACTTTCCTGAAAGAATATTATCAAAATGTAAATTCTGTGTTTTTTAGAATTCTAAAACAAATTATAATTATAAAGTTAAATATATTTGCAGTAGTTTTATTTTACTTTTTTGAACTAAAAACTAGGCCGTACCTTTAGATATTCTAATTTCCCCTCCGGTGACTCAATTGCTACAAGTACATCTTTCTCAAATAATCTTATTGAACAAATAATTTATAGCTGATAGATATAAATTTTAAAAAAAACATGTGAGTCAATTCTTAATGATAATATTTTAGAGTTTGTTGAGCATACAGAACTTTAATACTATAAATAATATCCCAGTTTATTATTTACAAAACAACAGTACCAGACATCAACCCTTTACACAAATAAAATGGAGTTTCTAGATTTTCTGTCACATTGTATTCTATCAAACATGCCTTGTGTTTTCAAAAACTCTTATTCAAGACTTTGACTCAACATCATCCAGGCTATGTTGACAATTTAGTATAATAATTTGTGTGACCAATAAATTTATGTATTATTCATAAATCAATATTAAAACTGAATTTATCATATGATTAATAATTATATACAGTAGATATCAAAGTTAGGGCATGTGTACAACTTAACATAATCAGGTTCAATAAAGAAAGGGCTAGGTTCTCGAAGTACTGAAAATTGCTCTATCATAGAAACTCTTCAAACTTTGCAATATGATTGTCCCGGGAAGGCTTGAAAGTAAAACATACAAATTTTGGTTTTCAAAACTATATTTTTGTTTCCATGGCAACGCAAAACAGAATACTTAAAATTATCTTTTTTCTCCATTTAGGTAAATTTCTCATTGAAAGATTCACATTTGTTTCATTTATTTATTTGAAAAAAATTTTTTTTTTTATTAGTTTCTTACAATGAAATTCAATTATAATCTCCATAGCAACTATTCTAAACATAACAAGCAAATTCGTTGAATTTATATCCCCCGCCGAGTACTGGTTATTATTAACACAACAACTGAAGACATAAGGCTTTATTTATATATTAATCATGGCATAAACAGTAATATTCTTTGAACTTGATAAATATTCAGGGCAATAACAGAGCCATAACTTTGTGTTAAATAGTAAAATCTGGAAATGCCAATGAGATGTATGCATACTACATAACTAATCAAGGGCCATAAATCTGAGTTATAAGTATCTGACTGGAACAAGGCGACTATATGCACATCTCCTCTTAGTATCCCATAAAGTTTCATTGAATTCCAGCCAGTAGTAGCAGAGAAGTAGCGAGGAAACAAATATTTTTCTATATGGATACTGCATAACTAATCAAGGGCCATAACTCTGAGTTAAAGTGTCTGACCGGAACAAGCCGACGATATGCACATTTCTTCTTGGTATTGAAGGTTCCCATAAAGTTTCGTTGAATTCCAGCCAGTAGTAGCAGAGAAGTAGTGCGGAAACGATTTTTACTCTATATGCATACTACATAACTAATCAAGGGCCATAACTCTGAGTTAAAGGGTCTGACCGGAACAAGCCCACGATATGCGCATCTCCTCTTGATATTGATGATTCCCATAAAGTTTGGTTGAATTCCAGCCAGTAGTTGCAGAGAACTACTCCGGAAACGATTTTTACTCCATATGCATATTGCATAACTAATCAAGGGCCATAACTCTGAGTTAAAGTGTCTGACCCGAACAAGCCGAAGATATGCACATCTCCTCTTGGTATTGAAGGTTCCCATAAAGTTTTGTTGAATTCCAGCCAGTAGTTGCAAAGAAGTAGCGTGGAAACGATTTTTACTCCATATGCATACTGCATAACTAATCAAGGGCCATACCTCTGTGTTAAAGTGTCTGACCGGAACAAGCCGACGATATGCGCATCTCCTCTTGGTTTTACAAAGAAGATTTTTCAATTTTTGCTATAGTTTTACACATGTAGGGAAAATGAATGACCTCCGGGGTGGGGCCAATTTTGACCCCAGGGCTTTTATATGAACAACCTTTGTAGACAATCACTAGAAGATGTTTCATGCTTAATATCTAAACTCTAGCTATTTGGTTTTTTCCAAAGAAGATTTTTTAAGTTTTTCCTATACACATATTAGGAAATTTGGAAAATCAATGACCCCCAGGGCGGGGCCAATTTTGACCCCAGGGCTCTTATTTGAACAAACTTGGTAGACATCCATTAGAAGATATTTCATGCTAAATATCTTAGCTCTAGCTCTTTTGGTTCTTTATAAGAAGATTTTTAAGTTTTTACTATGTGCATATGGGGAAAATCAAAGACCCCCTGGGTGCGGGGCAAATTTTGACCCCAGGGCTTTTATTTGAACAAACTTGGTAGACACCCATTAGAAGATGTTTCATGCTAAATATCTTAGCTCTAGCTCTTTGGGTTCTTTAAAAGAAGTTTTTTAAGTTTTTACTATATGTATATATGGAAAATCAATGACCCCCTGGGGTGGGGCCAACTTTGACCCCAGGGCTTTTATTTGAACAAACTTGGTAGACATCCATTAGAACATGTTTCATGCTAAATATCTTAGCTCTAGCTCTTTTGGTTCTTTAAAAGAAGATTTTTTTAAGTTTTTACTATATGCATATAGGGAAAATCAATGACCCCCTGGGGCGGGGCCAATTTTGACCCAAGGGCTTTGATTTGAACAAACTTGGTAGACACCCATTAGAAGATGTTTCATGCCAAATATCTTAGCTCTAGCTCTCTGGGTTCTTTAAAAGAAGATTTTTTAAGTTTTTACTATATGCATATAGGGAAAATCAATGACCCCTGGGGCGGGGCCAATTTTGACCCAAGGGCTTTTATTTGAACAAACTTGGTAGACACTCACCAGAAGATGTTTCATGCCAAAAATCTAGGCTCTAGCTCTTTGGGTTTTTTAGAAGAAGATATTTCAAGTTTTTTCTTTTGGTTGCCGTGGCAACCAGAGTTCTGCATGGAATTAAGTTCTTTGAACAATTTTCAAAGGTGACCACCAAAGGAACATTCCTGTGAAGTTTGGATGAAATTGGCTTAGTGGTTTATGAGGAGATGTCATTTAAAGTAAAAGTTTACGGACGACGGAAGGACGCCGGACGCCGGACGAAAAGCGATCACAAAAGCTCACCCTGTCACTTTGTGACAGGTGAGCTAAAAAGTTATGATCCAGGTACAAGTTTGCGGACGGCAACGGCAACGCCGACCTGACTATAACAATACCTCTACTTTTTTTTCAAAAAAAAAAAAAGTTGAGCTAAAAACTGCATGTATTTTAACATAAATAATTATGTTTTGAATTGAAATTCAATTCTAATCTCTCAAGCAACCACTATTAACAATTTTAGCTTAACAACAGTTTATGTAGTGTACAGAAAGACTACTTGTATATTAACATAAATAATTATGTTTTGAATTGAAATTCAATTCTAATCTCTCTAGCAACCACTATTAACAATTTTAGCTAAACAACAGTTTATGTAGTGTACAGAAAGACTACTTGTATATTAACATAAATAATTATGTTTTGAATTGAAATTCAATTCTAATCTATATAGAAACAATTATTAATATTCTTAGCTAAATGGTATGATATATTGAAAACTGTTTCAACAGTTTATGTAGTGTACAGAAAGACTACTTGTATATTAACATAAATAATTATGTTTTGAATTGAAATTCAATTCTAATCTCTCTAGCAACCACTATTAACAATTTTAGCTAAACAACAGTTTATGTGGTGTACAGAAAGACTACTTGTATATTAACATAAATAATTATGTTTTGAATTGAAATTCAATTCTAATCTCTCTAGCAACCACTATGAACAATTTTAGCTAAACAACAGTTTATGTAGTGTACAGAAAGACTACTTGTATATTAACATAAATAATTATGTTTTGAATTTAAATTCAATTATAATCTATATAGAAACAATTATTAATATTCTTAGCTAAATGGTATCATATATTGAAAACTGTTACAACAGTTTATGTAGTGTACAGAAACTACATGTATATTAACATCAATAATTATGTTTTGAATTGAAATTCAATAATAACCTCTCTTGCAACCACTATTAACAATCTTAGCTTAACAACGGTTTATGTAGTGTACAGAAACTACATGTTTATTAACATCAAAAATTATGTTTTGAATTGAAATTCAATCATAATCTCCATAGCAACCATTCTTAAAGTTTTAAATAATTAGTTTCATATAAATATTTATGTTTTGAATATACAACATGTAAAAAAATAAATACATAATTCCCTTTATAGTTACTTGTACAATAAATATAGTTGCATGTTATGTATGATCATCACATATATCTTTTTATAACTTCATTTGTTCATCATTTCTTTTAATATGTTTGAAACTTACAGGTGGGTTTTTTTTGAAACTTGAGGCGGTCATTTCTGTCTTTATCATGCATAACAAAGAGTGTTTCTTAATTTTGAGGCGGCCCATAATGCATTTGAGACAGGCATTTTGGCCTCCTGCCGCATCTTAATGACAACCCTGTATTTCTGGGTAACATACAATGTACTATATGGGCATTATCACTTAAAAAAAGAGGAAAGCTGCACATCTATGATTACATGAATCAGTCTTTAAAATGAAAATATGCAGATCACAAAAATGATTCATAAAAAGGTAACAAAAACATACATGTTCATTTATGAGTAATTAAGTAACAGTGCATTTTAACTTCAAAACCTTCCACTTGCAGACTTAATCAAATAAAACAATCATTGGATACATCACTTCTACAATTGTTAAGTATGTAAACAATAAGTCTGACAATATTACTGGTATGATTCCCTTTACTTATTATTCCTCTACAATACTGTCTTCCGAGTCAGATGAATCTATTGGCTGCGGCATCTCGGCAGCATCATCAAGGTATTGAGTCCAGTCTTGGACTCCGTCCCTGTCAGAGTGCTGCCTAGATGTGCCTAGATACCAAATCACCGCAGCTACATGAGAACATGTTCCAACTGTCCATGCACCAGCCCTGCACTGGCAGTACCAAGCCTTGACATGGTCTGAATCATATTGAATCCAAACAAAATAAGACTTGGATGATAGATGACAACTTTGAAGCCTTACTCTCAACAAGTCTTTTGATTCTTTAAACACCAAAATATTCCAATCTCCATCAAGGTACTCTTGTGCACATGATGGGCAAAGTTTCATTTGGTAGGTACCAAGAGTCAAAAGGATTTTATCTCTCATTCTCTCTGCTACAAGTGTGTCATCTATTAAATCTTTGGTTGCATTTAGAGGTGAAAGATATTTGTTACATACAGGCACAAATAATGCGGACATAATCACCAATGTACGGAATTTGATTGGTAGGCAATACATGGTCAAGATACTTCCATCTCTTTATTCGAGCATTTGATGCTTCAACTACCCATCTGACCTGAAAAAACAAAATAAATATATCAATTATTAGAAACACATATGTGATTTAAAAATTGAAAATCAAATGAATTGATATATTAATTTTAAAGAAAGTTGGATATCATAACAAGAGCCACCGCGAGCGGGGGCAACGCTCGACTTTTTTACTTTTTCAAATATCAAACAAACAGTTAAAACAAATCTTAAAAAAGAAAAAAAAAAGGGTTTTCTTTTTTTATTCTTAAAATGTCTGTCCAGTCACACTTGTTATTTTGTTCAAGTATGAATACATGTAGTTTCAATAAATAATCTAAGATAAAATAATTCAAGAAAATATAAGCAAAATTTAATGATCAGACTTTGACAGTTTAAATGTCATTTAGGAAAATAATGTGGTAAATTATATACATGTATACCTTTGTTACGAACCGACTGTGGTTAGCGTCCATGGTTAATAATTGTTTGGCACCCTTCGTCATGAACTTTGGCATCTGTGCTTTTATTCCCATCTCCTCCAGCACTTGCAGGGAGTCACAAAATCCACAGTCAACAACAAATATATCATTTAGCTGAGCCCAATTTTTGATTTCCTCTCTATGTTTTTCCTTACTGCAATTGGTTTAAAATTCCTGAATCACTATTTTTAGAAATTGCAAGATATGGTCCTAATACAGAAATAAAGTATCCAGTGGTGCTGACTATTACCATAGGTTTAACAAGTGGCCGCCCTTTATGTACACTATAAGAATGTCTTTGGAATTTGAAGTTTGTACTTTTTCTAATATATATATGTATGTTCCATCTAATACAATTATAGCTTGGCTGGCATTTTTAGCAAGTAGTGACTGTGATAGGGAACGAGTATGGCTTTTTATAATTTTCTTCTCTTGATATGTGCTGGAAGCCAAGATATTTAGGAACAAGTTCAGAAACAAGCACTTTTCTGATTGTATGTACTGCTCTTCTTATGCTTGATTTAGATACATCAAAAAGTGTTGAAAGAATTTTGTTTGACAATCCAGACTTAAGTTTAAACAGAAATATACCCAGTGTAGTAATGTGGCTTCTAACTGGCGTATTTCTAACATGTTCTTCAGTAATAGAGCATAAATCTAAGAACTGTTCTTTGTTCAAACCTGTTAGATTGTACAAATCTTCATTTGAAAATGTATCAATATTGTCAAATGACATTCTTTTAGACGATGAATTGGGTATACACTGTCTGACATTATTAATAACATTTTCAATTGTAGTCAGACTCTAATGATTTTACGTTATCTAAAGCATTTGCTTAGAAACCATCACAACTGTTATTCAAGTGAGTGGGGCAACACCTACTGTCAGCTGTTATTAGGGTATTATGCTTCACAAGTGTTTCTGTTCTAAGTTTTGATGGAACAACAATTAATGAAGATCCTACTTTCTTACAAATAACACAGTATGAATGACTTTTTGAAATTGTTTTTAAGTTCAAAGAAACCGATGGTGGACTTAGCAAGTGTTGAATATCATTCTTTTCTGCTGCAACAGGAACAGGACATGCTGATTTTATGGATCTTTGGTTATGCTGAGATGGATATGCCAGTCGGCTACATTTTCCACATATGTAGTTAGATTTTGTAGTTTCAAGCATGAAGGTTTTTCTGAGATATCTAATAAGATGTGAATTCACAGGCCTCCTTTGATGTATCTTTAGTCTTTTCCCACACAAAATACATGGAGTTGGAGCCATACTAGAATAGAATTTAAACATTATAGGATTAAATTAAATAAATTCAGTGTCAATTGATACATCTAGTTTAATGAAAAAGATCTATGTTTAAAATTTCTCCATTATCAATTAAAAAGATAAGTTAAAAATAATTGATTATAATTGATTATAACTATTACAAGTAGTATTTCTTTGGTTACCACTTAACCAACACTAGTTTGTTTATAGAAATTATGAAAGTATTATTTGAATAGGAGCTATGAAATATTAAATCTAGTATGACATATATATATAAAAAAAAAAAAAATGTACCTCCATCATCTAGGTTTTGAACTCTGATCCTCTAACTTGCTAGTTCATTGATACATCCACTGCGCCATGATGGCTTTGGATAATCTGAGGAAGATGAATATAACTATATAATTATTCTACTGTGTATTTTTGAAATTAATTCACCCAGATTCATAGATTGTCATTTGATCACAAATATCTATTCCGACAGTACAACATTATTTCGTGTTGTTTTTTTTACCAAGTCATATTTAACGGACGAGAAGTAGGCTTATTGTCTGCAAGTGCAAGCAGATCAACACTTTTAACTGGCACTGCGAAAGAAAAAGAAACATGAAATAATAAAGAATATGTTTAACATACCTTTATATGTCTACGTACGTCAAGTATTTCAACAAATGCCGCATAACAATGAAAATGTGCACGTTGTTTATAATGAAGAACTGACAGTAAGAGTAGTGCCCCTTGCATCGTGTAGACTACTTCTAACGCATAACAAGTTTACACGGAATTTAATTGTCAGACTTCAGGATACATGCGAGTGAGTAATGAAAATATCATTAATGCATGTTAGTTCTAGCTACTGTCATTTGCCAAGTCACAACAAAACCAAATAGTGCGTTTGGACCAGCATGGCTCCAGACAAGCCTGCACATCTGCGCAGTCTGATCAGGATCCACGCTGTTCGCTATCAGTTTCTCTTCTTCTTATAGAGTTTGTAAACAAACATCATGGATCCTGATCAGACTGCGTGGCTGGGCAGGCTGGTCTGGATCCATGCTGGTCGCAAACGCACTATGTTGTTGGTTTTGTCATGACACAGCTCATTTATTTTATTTTATTCAAATAAAATTTACAAATACAATAGCAACCAATGAAAGGAAAGCCTGCAAACAAAGGCTTGTAATTCGACCCGAGTCACTCGTAACTTTGACCATCGGCCAAGTATATTACATCGAAATTAAGAATGAAGGCACTATTTCGACACCTTGAAATTTAGTTTGCCAATTAGTTGATAGATGTAAAGTATGTGTGAAATATCTAAGTGTCAGGAAAATGCTTCATATTTTTTTCCATTTAAAAATATGGCGAAAATGACGAAAACACGTGAAATGTATAACATAGGACTTTTTATTTCGTACTTTACTTCTTCCAGAAATGAATTTTAATAAAAATTTTAGACCATATTTAGAATGAATAAGTATCATGCCTGCGTGTTATGTTATTAGTTTTAGTCTTTGTATTTTATTAATTTGCTGGGCCAATTCACATGTTTCATGAACCTTAATAAGCCCTTTATCAAAATTAATTTATATCAATATCATAATAATAATATTATAGTGTATATTGTCAATTATTTGTTAATATAGCAAAATAGTTAAAGGTATATAATCAATAAAACAACATTAACAAGTAGAAATTCTGTTAAGGATAAGCACAAATAAGTCAAATCAGAGTCTGAAAGGACAAATGAACCCTCATTAAACATAGAATACACAGTAAAATCTGCCCAAAAATTAGCCAAATCAGCCTCAAATTAAGTCAAACCAGCCCAATACATTTTTATAAAGTCACATATCAAATATGAAAATCAATGTGAATCAATTCAGGATCAGTAACAGCAATGTCATAAATCAGTTCTTAATACATGTATAAGGCTAAACATACCTGTTTCTTTACATGTTCCTGAAGTATCTGTAAAACCACTCTTACAAGCACAAATCCCATTTGTACATGCTTGATTAGAATCACTTGTACAATCACCATCAATAGAACACCATCCTCCTAGTTTATCTGAAATATATTTGTATGAATAGAATATATATTTCACTAAAATCATTTAGGTTTGAAATGAGTTACATACATAAAATTACAAGTATTTATCGAATTATATATTGGTGTATCACTGATATTTATCATCGGATTGATGTATTGTCAATATACATTGCACTGAATTAATGATAGCCCTAAATATAGCTGACATAACAATCGTTCATCTTCTTTTCAGTTTTTATGCTTATTTCAAATATCCTAAATTTTTTATAACATTACTCCAAAAGGCCAATTGTTAATTTATATTTTTAAATGGCATTTGCATGGCTAGAAATTTAAAGTTAATTGATAGAAAAAAATAATGACTTTTTTGATGATCTTTAAAGAAACTAAAAATATTTTTCCAATAGCACATAATTTATGATGTCAAAACGAGGCAAAAAAATTTACTTATCACACTCAACAAGGATGACTTTTTGGCAGCGGACATGCAATTCAGACCATTCAATGTTTAGAGTGTCCCTAACAATAGGTAGATTGCAACAGTGCTTTATAAGCAGATGTAGATTACACTCTCAATTCCAAACATTTATTAAAAAATTCCATGGTTCCGAAGATTTTACTCTGCGTGCATGTACCCCCTTGCCTTCAATTATTATATGTGAAGAATTTATGTATACAATTGGCATACTTAGAACTGACATAAATGGAAAAATACCTTATATTGGGAGATCACAAAAACAACAAATAAAGAGAGAAAAAAATTGGAAATGTTTAAATCATTTTTTGGGAAAACCAGTTTTTTTAGCAATTGAAAATGGGTTCACATACTACACCTCTCTAGAAAAATACACTATGGTCCCAACAAAATTCTTACAAAATGCAATAATAAACATACTTGCAGAAATGCAATTTCCCTTGTATTCTGCGAAAGTCATTTCACATTCACACACTGCATTAGCAGTTACACATCTTTTTACATAAGTTCCTTTACAGGGTATTGTATCTGAACAGAATCCTCCTAGTGTTCCTGTAATTTGTTGTAAAATAAAATTTAAAAGCATTGTTTTTCCTCATAACTTAATCAAAGAATGAACATTTATATAGACAATAAAATCATGATAAAATGGACGGTACATAAAGATATACTATAAATCAAAGAACAGAAGTACAGTCAGTGCATTTGTCAGGGTTCAAACAGAAATCCTTCAAGCACTTTTCAATCGTTTCAAGGCCAATTTTGCATTTTCAAAGAGAAATGCCCAGAAAAAATTTCCAGCAAACAATCAAGTTTCAAACAAATACAGATAAACTTTGTTCAATCAAACTTGGATCGCTCGAATACCTCCCTTCGCTCGAACTCATCGGCTAGTCCCGGCAAAATTCCTATATAATATATATATATTGTTCTACTTTGGATTGCTCGAACACCGATCGCTCGAACTCTCAAACCTGATCTCTGGTCCCGGCAGAAATATAGTGAAAATCACACCTTTTCGGTCAAACACAAAAAGACAACAAAAATTTGGGTCAAAATGTTTAAATGACAGTCAGCAACACATGTTTTTAACACCTTGTGATCGTAACAAAGGCAATAAATGTTAATTTATACAAAATAAGAGATGTTATAACCGATTTATTTGTTATGATAATATTGTTTATTTGCTGTTTATGGTAAAGCTACAAAAAAAATAACTCATGAAATAAGTGAAATATGCAAAAGACAATAAAGAATGACATGATGTGTACTCGAACAGCTTTAATTACAACCTTGGTTTAAGTAATGTCAATTGTATCCAGGGGAAATTGACATCTTAAAATGTTTGAAGTCTAAATCCCCACCCTAAAGACAACCATTTCTGTCTAAATTCCCACCCTTGAGCCTGCTTGGTGCATCAAATGCCCTGGGGGTAGTGGAGAGGGTAACTATCTAAGAGATCAATCAATAAATAAAACTGTGAAAAACAATGAAAAAAATATAAGTACAAAGGCTTATCATTAGGAAAATAATGAATTAAGATTAATGGGCCTCTGAAGTATGGTAGGTAAAGTCCCAATGATTACACTTTTTGTATTTTCTGATCGCAAGATCAGTAAATACATAGCTAACATCCACGGTCTAACACAAAATTTCCTCACAGACCTAACAACGCAAAGTAGTTCTCACTCAAAACTGCTTAAAACCAGCAATTTAAAAGAAAGAATAATTTTTAATGTAGGCATTGAACGAATTACAGTGCATTAAAAGTTTACATTAGTCAATAGAAATATGAGGTTGCAATCACAAATTTCGCGGATGAATATCTTTTTTACCCAATGAAAAATGTTCGACTATTTCCGTAAAGCTTAATCAATGAAAATGCTATTTTTAGCTATGTCGATTACCGAATACTCCAGAGCGTAGTACACAAATAAATCTGACTGTCGAGTAATGGAATATATACATGTCGGACTGTTTTGGCGAGAAGATTTTCGCTAAATTATTTTCATCAGTGTTTAACAACAGGTTTATCGTGAACAAAATACCTCGAAATTATTAAGGCATACATGCCATAACGTCCCGGATGCCCGGGATTGTCCCGGAAATCAGATGTCTGTCCCGGAGATGTCCCGGGCATCGATTTGATCCCGGAAAAAAATCATTATATTTTGCAAAATTTTCATAAATTTTCTTAAATCAAATCTCGCACATTTCACCTCTCGATCATAAAACATATTCTGACCTGGTACACATAATACACAGGAACGTTGACACAAGTTTACAAGTTTACAATATACAGCCCCCCAATTATCGACTGTCGATTCCCCTCGGCAATAGCTTTCTTCATGCATCAGCAAGTTGAATTCGGCAGCGTTTAATGGTCGGGTTAATTAATGGTTTACGGCCCTTAACAATTATCGTTAATCCCCGATAATCATTAATTTTTAGATCAATCGCTAACTTGCCGAAAGTCTAATTATTACAAACAATGTAAATATATCTATCTATCAAATAAAAAATTAAAGGTGTCATTGCTGTGTTTCTTTTTATGACTGGAAGGATTGCATTACGTGACATGTAGTAATTATCACGACTTTAAAATAAAACGGGTGAAAAACATGGCTGCACCCATTCACCGGGTTTATAACTTACAACTTACTTGCTTTTAGGGAATAATAAATGAAATAAAGAAATACTATAAAATGATAAATATGTCGACCTAAAAGACTACTTATAAAACTAGTAAGTTAACTGTTTATCATTAAAATTCAGGAGAAAGTCGTACGAATTTAATTACGTTATACGATTGACACCCCACCAACACCCCCCCCCCCTTTCCCACAACTGCCTACACATCCATTATTGCCGCAATGAAAAGTGTCCCGGAAAGCTGTCCAAAAATTATGGCATGTATGATTAAGGATTACAAATACGAAATGAAAATTCTCAATTTTAGAATTACAATATATTTGTTTTTATTCACGCTACATATGTATAACTTCACTGTGGTGCAGAGGTAGCGCGCTCGTTTAGGGTGTGAGAGGCCTAAAGTTAAAATCCTTGTCGAGGCAACATTTTTTTTTGAAGTGTCTTTTTTAAGGAAGTTGCCACGATATGCAAGGATAAAGTGTGGCTGTAATAAAAAATGAAAAATGATTTTTGATGCAACTCTAAGCATGCAAAATTACATATGTATCAATCACAAACTGTTAAACGCAGTCGCTGCGTAAGATGAATAATAGTATAAAAAAATAAACTTATACAGGAAAGATCAGAAAATACCACAGAGCATGCAGCCCTTTGATTTTATATGTATCAATTTCAGTTTAATAACTTTGATAGTATTCAAATGATTAGACTTAGAAGAAACTTATAAAATGGGTATTTTCAAGTAATAAAGGCCTTTAAGGGGCATAATTCTGAAAATAATGCATCTTAGTATGGTAGTGGTAGTCCCACTAAATACATGTACATGTACCAATGCGGACACGGACGCATAATCGATGGTATAAGCTCTAACCCTTTACCCAATGAATATGTGTTTTAACGCATATGCGACCAGTGCAGATCCAGATCAGCCTGCACATCCATGCAGTCTGATCAAGATCTCAACTCTTTTCAGTCAAAAATTCTTTTATGGATATAAAATAGAAACATTGGAGATCCTGATCAGACTGCACGGATGTGCAGGCTGATCTGGATCTGCACTGGTAGCATATGCGTTTAAACACGTATCTATGGAGTAAAGGACATTTAATATTTATATTAATGTTATATTTTCCTAGAATAGTTTTGCTACAAAATAAACCTAGTAACTTTGTTTCTGACTCCACATGACCCAGTTTCTATAGGGATGGTAAGCATGCTGACCAAGTTTAACAAGATATGTTTGTAAAACATGTATGCCCCCTATCAGCAGCCAATTAGTCATGTGATAAGGTTATTATGCATGACTTCTGACCCAGTGATCAAACAATTAATAAGGGTTATAAAGTATCTACTGGTCATGACCTTGACCTTTGACCCCTTGACCCAAAACTCAATAGGGGTCATCTGCTGGTCACGACCAATCATCATACAAAGTTTGAAGTTCCTAGGCCTAGGCGTTTTTAGTAAATTGATCAGAAACCGTTTTTACCTACAAGGTCAATGTGACCTTGACCTTTGACCCCTTGACCCCAAAATCAATAGGGGTCATCTGCTGGTCATGACCAATCACCATGCCAAGTTTGAAGTTCTTAGGCCTAAGGGTTCTCTTATTATTGATCGGAAACCGTTTTAACATACAAGGTCAATGTGACCTTGACCTTTGACCCAAAAATCAATAGGGGTCATCTGCTGGTCATGACCAATCACCATGCCAAGTTTGAAGTTTCTAGGCCGAAGCGTTCTTTAGTTATTGATCAGAAACCGTTTTTACTTACAAGGTCATTGTGACCTTGACCTTTAACCCCTTGATCCCAAAATCAATAGGAGTAATCTGCTGGTCATGACAAATCACCATACCAAGTTTGAAGTTCCTAGGCCTAAGCGTTCTTGAGTTATTGATCAGAAACCGTTTTTACTTAAAAGGTCAATGTGACCTTGACCTTTGACCCCTTCACCTAAAACTCAATAGGGGTCATCTGCTGGTCATGACCAATCATCACACAAAGTTTGAAGTTCCTAGGCCTAAGCGTTTTTAGTTAATTGATCAGAAACCGTTTTTACCTACAAGGTCAATGTGACCTTGACCTTTGACCCCTTGACCCCAAAATCAATAGGTCATCTGCTGGTCATGACCAATCACCATACCAAGTTTGAAGTTCCTAGGCATAAGGGTTCTTAAGTTATTGATCGGAAAGCATTTTTACCTACAAGGTCAATGTGACCTTGCCCTTTAACCCCTTAACCCCAAAATCAATAGGGGTCATCTGCTAGTCATGACCAATCACCATACCAAGTTTGAAGTTCCTAGGCCTAAGGGTTCTTTAGTTATTGATCGGAAACCTTTTTACCTAAGAGGTCAATGTGACCTTGACCTTTGACCCCTAGACCCCAAAATCAATAGGGGTCATCTACTGATCATGACCAATCACCATCTCAAGTTCGAAGTCCCTAGGCCTAAGGGTTCTTTTGTTATTGATCAGAAACCGTTTTTAATTAAAAGGTCAATGTGACCTTGACCTTTGACCCCTTAACCCAAAATCTATACGGGTCATCTACTGATCATGACCAATCACCATACCAAGTTTGAAGTTCCTAGGCCTAAGGGTTCTTTTGTTATTGATCAGAAACCGTTTTTAATTAAAAGGTCAATGTGACCTTGACCTTTGACCCCTTGACCCCAAAATCAATAGGGGTCATCTACTGATTATGACCAATCACCATACCAAGTTTGATGTTCCTAAGCCTTAAGGTTCTTAAGGTATTGATCGGAAACCGTTTTTACCTACAAGGTCAATGTGACCTTGACCTTTGACCCCTTGACCCCAAAATCAATAGGGGTCATCTACTGATCATGACCAATCACCATACCAAGTTTGAAGTTCCTAGGCCTTAAGGTTCTTTAGTTATTGATCAGAAACCGTTTTTGCTTACAAGGTCAATGTGACCTTGACCTTTGACCCCTTGACCCCAAAATCAATAGGGGTCATCTACTGATCATGACCAATCACCATACCAAGTTTGAAGTTCCTAGGCCTTAAGGTTCTTTAGTTATTGATCAGAAACCGTTTTTGCTTACAAGGTCAATGTGACCTTGACCTTTGACCCCAAAATCAATAGGGGTCATCTACTGATCATGACCAATCACCATACCAAGTTTGAAGTTCCTAGGCCTTAAGGTTCTTTAGTTATTTGATCGGAAACCGTTTTTTGCTTTCAAGGTCAATGTGACCTTGACCTTTGACCCCTTGACCCCAAAATCAATAGGGGTCATCTACTGGTCATGACCAATCACCATACCAAGTTTGAAGTTCCTAGGCCTTAAGGTTCTTTAGTTATTGATCGAAACTGTTTTTGCTTTCAAGGTCAATGTGACCTTGACCTTTGACCCCTTGACTCCAAAATCAATAGGGTCATCTACTGGTCATGACCAATCACCATACCAAGTTTGAAGTTCCTAGGCCTTAAGGTTCTTAAGGTATTGATCGGAAACCGTTTTTACCTACAAGGTCAATGTGACCTTGACCTTTGACCCCTTGACCCCAAAATCAATAGGGGTCATCTACTGGTCATGACCAATCACCATACCAAGTTTGAAGTTCCTAGGCCTAAGGGTTCTTTAGTTATCACTCGGAAACCATTTGGTCTACGGACCGACGGACCGACAAGTGCAAAGCAATATACCCCCTTTTTTTCAAAATGGGGGCATAATTATGATTGAACCATATCTGTGGCCTCTTAGAGTGTTAAAACACTAAAAGTTGAGGACACCTGAGACTTGCAAAGACAGACATTCACCAATCACAATAGCTTCGTGCTCACAGCTCAGGTGAGCTAAAAACTTACAACACTTCTTATTTAATTTTATCATTAAATTTAACACAAAAAGTCATTAAAAAGGACATTCTTCCTCCTTCTGCGGTCAAACCTGGACACCACTTCCACATTTACACCTGAAATAGAGGGCATTTTTATTACCTTTAAGCGCGTGTCAGACTTTATTAAGGTCAGTGTTCCCATTTACGCACATATGTGCGTATTTTACGCATAAATGCCAAATTTTCACGTACAGAAATTTAGGCAAGAGGGTAAAAATACGCACAGAAAGTCGGAAACTTAATCATGTATAATTCAAAAATTATTATTTTGAGCAATTTCTCAAACAAAAATCACTTAAAGTGCATTGAAATTGATGAAATGTGAGAAAATCTCCAAATTCGAAATGAAGTTGCCAGACCCCCCACTGGGAATTATTGCCGTAAATTACAAATTTGAAATTTTTGTTTTATGATGCCTGTAAGAATAGCCGATGAAAACAATCTTGAAATATTAAAAAATATTAATTCTAATATAATTGTAATCAGCAACAACTGGAATTGTGAATGTTTCTGCAGAAAACAGACACATTTTCATTTGTCACATATTTTCGCGATGCCAATTTTGTTATCCAAAAAGGAAGCTTTGTTTTGTTCAAAGGTGTGTAGTAACGATTTATATGCTGTTGATAAATTAAAATAACTTAAATAATGGTTACATTTATTGAGATGGAGGTATAATTATGCCAGTATGTGTTGGTCACAATGAATTTTACTTAAAGGGGGTGGGGAGTGGGTGGAGTGAATCTTGAAGAAAATAGATTAGTTGTCTGATGTATGGTTTTGGAATTATCCTTTAATTTCATATAATTATTGTACAAATTTATGAACCCCCTAAATTTTTTATTTCAAAGGTGAGGGGTAAAAATACCCACAATGAAAAATAGAAGTGGGAACACTGAAGGTTCATTTAAATTGGACCAAAAATGTTCTAAGATTTGACCTAGTGACTTAATTTTTGACCCCTCATGACCTAATTTCAAACATGTTCTAGATTTCATAGAGATGAACATTTACACTAGGTTTCATGAAGAATGGGCCAAAAATGTGGCCTCTAATGTGTTCACATTCTTTTTCTAAGATTTGACCCGGTGACATAGTTTTTGACCCCACATGACCCAGCTTTGAACTTTGCCGAGATTTCAGCCATACATTATAACCAAGTTTCATGAAGAAACAACAATTATAGCTCACCATGAACACAATTTAGCTACAAAAAGAACTGAAAAAAATTTCTTAAGCTGGGTTGCATGGTGTACTCACAATCTGGTGCACTCTCCTCAAGAGCCTGGTTCGGAGCAGGAGCCCGGATGGGAGCTTGAGCCGGGATAGGAGCTTGAGCCTTGATAGGAGCTTGAGCCTGGAAAGGAGCTTGAGCCTAGATAGCAGCTTGAGTCTGGATTTTTTAAAAACTAATAATTAAGTAGCACAACTTAACAAAGATTTCAAACATATATTTTGATAGATAAAACAATAGGTTGTTTTTAATTCTATTGGAACAAAAATGGTACTGAATTTTGTTTTTTGTTTTTGTTGAAAACACATAATTTTCTCAAAAATCTGCTAGTAGTCTATCAAACAAATCTTTCAATTATGGTGGGTAATCACATGATATGGAGACCACATGACATGGTATCGCAGCAATTGATAATCTTTCAGATTCAGGTGTCCACGTGAGAAATCTTTGTCAATATCTTTTGTTTAACAGAAAATATTTTGTTGAGAGCATGCAGAGTATGCGTAACTGACAGGACTTGCAGTAGCTATCAGTGACATTATAAATAATATTGTACTTTTTCAGGAGAATCCACCAATTTTAAGTTTAAAGGAACATAATGCTTTTGTGAGTAAAATTTCAATCATACTTGTCCTCTTATTGAAGAAAATGGCTCATTTCCGCATTACTTTTCGTCAGAAATTATTTTTATCCAAACATACCTCCAATTATTACATTTGCACTACATGGGCGCAATATATTTATCGCGTATTTTGAAGATTTTCTTTCATGTCTTTAATAAATCAAATGCAAATTTTTATGCCCCCCACAAAGTGGGAGCATTATAGCGTTGCACTTGTCCATCCATACGTCCCGTAATCTTGTGAACGCAACTCCTCTTAAACCAGATAGCAGATTTTGCTTAAACTTCCAGGGATGAACAACCTTATATAATGTGTAGATGGTAGTAAAGGAAGGAATTTTCGCTGCGACCAAATTTAACAGAACAAGCAATTATCATAGTATTGCAAGCAATCCATAAGTCCCCTACCGGTAAGAGCCCAAGCAACATTCTGAAGGGCCATTCACTTATGTTCCTATTTTAAGTTAATTTGTTGAAAAAGTTCTTTAAAAGTGATCACAGGAAACAGTTTTTATGTACAGACAGACGTACTGAAGGACACTCTAAAGTTATTTTTTAAACATCCCTGTTATCAAAATATATCATTTTTAAAATCCTATCATGATTGAAGAAGTTGGAGTAAAAATTACCAATTTCTCAAAAAAAAGTCTAAGTTCAAAAAGGGGCATAATTCTGGAAATAGTCTTGCTAGAGTATTGAACACTCACAAATGTTGAGTGACAATAAGAAACATTTATATGAAGTTTGAAGTAGATACATTTAGAAAAAGAAGTTATTAAAAAAAAACAATGTTTTTTTTCATGAAAATTTTAAGTTCAAGGGAGGTAATTCTGATAAATTTTGTACTAGAGTTGTAAACCTTGCCACATATGATATGGCTGATGACAAGCAACTTATATTTAAATTTTGAAGAAAATACCTTAAGAAATAAAGAACTTATAGTGAAAAAACTTAAAAACTAGAATAAGAAATCTTGAAATTCAGTCTATTTGTTGCCATAGCAACCAGAATTTTCAACATAGGAAGATAAGAAAAGGATGTGCATAATTTCCATACTGCCATCTACCCATATGTCAAGTTTCATAAACATATTTTCAGTACTTTTTGTGTTATCACTGGATCCAGGTTATGTGTAAAATTTGCCATATTTTCAGTCTATTTGTTGCCATAGCAACCAGAATTTTCAACATAGGAAGAAAAGAAAAAGACGTGCATAATCTCCATACTGCCATCTATCCATATATCAAGTTTCATAAAAATATTTTCAGTACTTTTTGCGTTATCGCTGGATCCAGTTTATGTGTAAAATTTGTCATATTTTCAGTCTATTTGTTGCCATAGCAACCAGAATTTTCAACATAGGAAGAAAAGAAAAAGACGTGCATAACCTCCATACTGCCATCTATCCATATATCAAGTTTCATTAAAATATTTTCAGTACTTTTTGCGTTATCGCGGGATCCAGTTTTGTGGACGGACGGACTGACGGACGGACAGACGGACTGACTGACGGACGGACGGACGGACAGACGGACGGAGGGTAAACCTAAAGTCCCCTCCGGTAAACCGGTAGGGGACTAATTAGGGCCCTTTGTTGATTTTTTCACTATATACTTTGTAGAAATTTTGTGAACGCAACTCCTCTTAAACCGGATGGCAGATTTTGCTTAAACTTCCAGGGATGAACAACCTTAATGTGTAGATGGTAGTAAAGGAAGGAATTTTTGCTTCGACCAAATTTAACAGAATTATGGCCCTTTGTTGATTTTTAGTTTTCAACTTGTGGCACATATAGTCCAAAAAATATTTGACCTAGAGTCATAAGATTGACAGAACAGTGGCATGTGGGGGCATCCTTGTCCTATGGACACATTTCTAGTTACATCAGAATTCTACTTGATGTCAATGGAGTGAATACTCTTTCATTTCAAATGAAAGTTACAAATGCATAATGGGACTTTAAGATACCATGTAACGTGGTCACCATATCAATGATTCCCCACCATGTCAATGATAAAATACGCATATTTAGACCACAGAAGTGCAATACCCCTTATGTTTTGTATTGCTTTCAGAAAAAAAAACAGTTTTTCTGGCCTCAGACTCATTTAATGTTGGGGCAATCATTTATGAAATTCCATTCATAATGTCATTGTGCCCGAATACCTTTTTCGAAGAATGTGTCTCGGCCGCCTTTGCATCAAAAATGAAAGTACACATGTATAAACGGATGCATTCGTATGGAGAATTTTCATTGGTCGTGTGAAAACCTTAGACTAATGAAAATACTCTGTACAAAAAAATAAAGAGAAGAGCACTATGCAGAACCATTAATTGCATTACGATTTGGAATTTGACATATAGGAAAAAATGATGTTTTGATTGAACAATAATATATTTTGAGTTATATATTTATATGCTCAATACAAAAAAATATCCATTCATTTCGAATAAACTGCCGTTTTAATAGTCGGGTAATTTTGACAAAAACCGAGCGGTCAGGTCTCTGTCGAGTTACACTTGAGGTGACTTCTAGATTGCATATCTTCTTATAACTTAAAACAAGAGGGCCATGATGGCCCTGAAGTCGCTCACCTGTATGTAGGCCCCCGGAGCGGGGCCAGTTTAAACCCCAGGGCTTTTATTTGAACAAACTTGGTAGACACCCATTAGAAGATGTTTCATGCTAAACATCTAAGGTCTAGCTGGTCAAGTTTTTTCTCTACACATATAGTTAAAAACAATGACACACCTGGGGCAGGGCCAGTTTTGACCCAAGGGCTTTTATTAAAACAATCTTTGTAGACACTTACTAGAAAATGTTTCATGCTTAATATCTAAACTCTAGCTATTCGGGTTTTTTCAAAGAAGATTTTTAAGTTTTTGCTATACACATATAAGGAAAATCAATGTCCCCCGGGGCGGGGCCAATTTTGACCCCAGGGCTTTTATTTGAAAAAACTTTGTAGACACTCACTAGAAGATGCTTCGTGCTTAATATCTAAACTCTACCTATTTGAGTTTTTTCAAAGAAGATTTTTTAAGTTTTTGTTTTACACATATAAGGAAAATGAATGACCCCCCGGGGCGGGGCCAATTTTGACCCAAGGGCTCTTATTTGAACAAACTTGGTAGACATCCATTAGAACATGTTTCATGCTAAATATCTTAGCTCTAGCTCTTTGGTTTTTTTTCAAAGAAGATTTTTTAAGTTTTTGCTATACATATATAGGGAAAATCAATGACCCCCTGGGGCGGGGCCAATTTTGACCCCAGGGCTTTTATTTGAAGAAACTTTGTAGACAATTACTAGAAGATGTTTCATGCTTAATATCTAAACTCTAGCTATTTGGGTTTTTTCAAAGAATATATTTAAGTTTTTGCTATACAAATATAAGGAAAATCAATAACAACCGGGGCGGGGCCAATTTTGACTCCAGGGCTTTTATTTGAACAAACTTGGTAGACACCAATTAGAACATGTTTCATGCTAAATATCTTAGCTCTAGTTCTTTAAAAGAAGATTTTTTAAGTTTTTACTATATGCATATAGGGAAAATCAATGACCCCCTGGGGCGGGACCAATTTTGACCCCAGGGCTTTTATTTGAACAAACTTTGTAGACACTCATTAGAAGATGTTTCATGCTTAATATCTAAAATCTAGCTATTTGGGTTTTTTCAAAGAAGATTTTTAAGTTTTTACTATATGCATATAGGGAAAATCAAAGACCCCCTGGGGCGGGGCCAATTTTGGCCCAAGGGCTTTTATTTGAACAAACTTGGTAGACACTCATTAGAAGATGTTTCATGCTTAATATCTTAACTCTAGCTATTTTGGTTTTTTCAAAGAAGATTTTTTAAGTTTTTACTATATGCATATAGGGATTATCAATGACCCCCTGGGGCGGGGCCAATTTTGACCCCAGGGCTTTTATTTGAACAAACTTGGTAGACACTCATTAGAAGATGTTTCATGCTAAATATCTTAGCTCTAGCTTTTTGGGTTCTTTAAAAGAAGATTTTTTAAGTTTTTACTATATGCATATATGGAAAATCAAAGACCCCCTGGGGCGGGGCCAATTTTGACCCCAGGGCTTTTATTTGAACAAACTTGGTAGACACTCAATAGAAGATGTTTCATGCTAAATATCTTAGCTCTAGCTTTTAGGGTTCTTTAAAAGAAGATATTTTAAGTTTTTACTATATGCATATAGGGAAAATCAAAGACCCCCTGGGGCGGGGCCAATTTTGACCCCAGGGCTTTTATTTGAACAAACTTGGTAGACACTCATTAGAAGATGTTTAATGCCAAATATCTAAGCTCTAGCTCTTAGGGTTTTTTAAGAGAAGATATTTAAAGTTTTTTCTTTTGGTTGCCATGGCAACCAGAGTTCTGCATGGAATTAAATTCTTTGAACAATTTTTAAAGGTGACCACCAAAGAAACATTCCTGTGAAGTTTGGATGAAATTGGCTTAGTGGTTTATGAGGAGATGTCATTTAAAGTAAAAGTTTACGGACGGACGCCGGCCGGACGGACGCCGGACGAAAAGCGATCACAAAAGCTCATCCTGTCACTTTGTGACAGGTGAGCTAAAAATACGCAAAACATGATGATGACGTTTTCCGTCAAAATTGTTCCACTGCATAACGTTGTTCCCCTTTATTCACTGTTATTTATTATATTAACATAGCAAGAATTATGAAACTTATTTCATTGAGAATACATAAAAAAATAATAATAATAATAAAACTGATAATGATAATAATAATAATTATTATTATTAAAATTTTTCTACTAAACCATTCCAATAATATTTATAATA
>NW_026863810.1:0-15756 GCF_026571515.1 Ruditapes philippinarum | reverse complement strand
GAACCAAGTAACAAGGTCATGACCTTCACCCCGGGGGTCAATGTAAGATGGCTATCACTGGTGTCATATAGCACTAAAAGTTTCATATCATAATTTTATTATAACTTGCGTAATAATACCACTAATGTCTTCCTTAAATACATAAACCTTTACTGTTGACACTTGCTAATTGTTACATTTTTATTGCTTTCTTTATGGCGTTTGTGTGATGAAAAATTAAATACATATCATATGTTAAGATAATGAAATAATAATATGGATCAAACAGTGTTCTTGTAACTTTATGTTGCCTTTATTAAACATGTTTGTACCTACGTTTTTGTAACCAGTGAAAGTGCTTGTTCACAAATAAATAAAAATAAGGTATATTTATAAAGAACTTGTTTTCCTTTGGTACACACCTCCAAAAGTGTTTTTAATTAAGTCGTATAAAAGATTACGTCATAAAAATGTAACGTAATACCTCAGAATATGAATCGGGATTATGAACAAGGAAATTGTATGTATATAGTTACAGAAAGAAAAATGATGTAAGATATATCAATCGATATTAACGAAATAAAGAAAATATATATGGTGCAAGAAATGATATATCCACAAACATTTTAATTCAAAATAGATAAAATAAATAATGACACAACGTTATAAACTTAAAATTTAGACTGATAACGTTACACGATGCCTAAGGACGTTTTAGAAGTAAAACTAATTTCATAAGTTTATGTACATGTATATAATTAACTACTTATATGATTGTGATGAAGTTATTCCTCGCCATTTTAGAAAGTTAAAGAACATTCTTACTTGTTAATATAAAAATATATCCACTTGATACTTAAATTTAAAGAATCAATTTGAGAAAATAATATCCAGGATACCTCTTTATATCTATGAATCAGAGATACGCATTTGGAAATATTTAGTGGCAAATAATCGGAATTCCCCCATATTTTTCTCATTCATAAAAAGATATAAATGAAGACGATATTCAGACTTCAATGTACTTCTCCATAGGACGTCGTAACCTAACCCCCTTGCATTTGTATTCGAGCTAAATAAAGCTCTCTTAACCACTATCTCCTTCCGGTTCACATACATCATGTACACGTCATTGTACATCATGTACACGTCATTGTACTCATTTTGTCTGCGGGTGCAGTTCTTATAATAAAACAAGACAAACGCTTTGTGACAGTGCGTTCCTAATTAACTTGTAGAACTTCAACAATAACAGATATGATTATGTATGTTGACCAAACCCTATATAATCAAGAATATGAAGGTCTATTCAAAGGCAAAATTACATGTCTGACCATAGAGCACACACAAAGATTCACCTTAACTCTTTCTTCTACTTATCTTACTTAACTTTCTTCTTTAAGATATATTATGCTCAAATTTCATTTAAGAAAATACTGATAACTGCCATATAGTATCTTTATGAAGGTAAAATAAATATCTTTTGAATACATACAGCGTTTTAAAAACACAACACATATATAGGTAATCAAAGTATGATTACAAAGTGTCATTAGAACCAGATTAACTTGTACATTCTCTTTTTTCCAAATTAGACATATATATATATTCATTAAGAAATTCCTAGGTTTTAATAATATTTTTACAATAAAAAGTATTGAACCAAAGAATAGGCATATAATATCTATGTTCGTGAAGTTGGCAGCCTTGCAGCCTAGCAGCTTTGCAGCCTGGAAGCCTAGCAGACTAGCAGCCTAAAGAAAACTAAGGATAATACAAACATGAAAACCGTCGGAAAAGAATGGGTAGGTCATACTTAGACCATTCCACGTCTTATTTCAGTATCGCGATCTTTATTTTTTAAAATATTGAACTTTGTTTTTTTGTTTGTTTTGTTGTTGTTTTTGTTTTTGTTGTTGTTTTTTGTGTGTTTTTTTACACTTCGAACTTTGTGAAGTTAGCAGCCCAGCAGCCTAAAGAAAACTAAGGATAATACAAACATGCTACCGATTCATTTCCGACGGTTTTCATGTTTGTACTATCCTGCTAGGCTGCTGACTTCACAAATGTGGAAGCGTCAGAATGAAAATAATATGTTAAGATAAAGTTCAACATCTTAAAAAAATAAAGATCACGATATTGAAAAAGACTTGGAATGATCTAAAGAAGTGCTACACATGTTTTTTCCGACGATTTCATGTTAGTACTTTTCTTAGTTTTCTTAAGGCTGTTAGGCAGCCAGGCTGCTAGGCTGCCAGGCTGCTAGGCTACCAGGCTGTTAGGCTGCCAACTTCAGGCTACTAGGTTGCAACTTCACGAACATTAGAATATCTTTAAGATACAGAACTTAATTTCAGAATTTGTTATTCAGATTTATTTTCTATTTTCACATGACTGCTTTCCTCAACCAGCAATATTAACAGACTATATAGCTCGTTGCAGAAGTAGGAATATGCATTACTTGCATCAATCATGCTTAAATGAACATTAAAATCTGGTTGAATAAGTGTAAGCAATTAGTCTTAACAAATCTACATGTATATGTTAGACAAAAAATATATATATAATGAAACAAATCTTAAAATAACATTACAATTACAATAACAATGGGTATCCGTAAACAGACATACGTTTTGGATTTTTTTTTCAATTACCAAACTTATAAGTCTATCATTTTTAACTTATCAACATTGTGCTCCGTTAGTACAAATTGTGTTTTATGTTAGGAGTTCCATCAATTCAAACAATTATCTATTTCTACACGTTATATAAATATTTGTAATGTAGTTAGACTACTTATGGCAATTTGAACGATATTCAAAGATATATCAATTTCTGAGAAATACAAAATATTACAATTATCAAACACTTTAAAATGTAAAATATACCGCGTTCAAGATATATAAATGTACATGCTGGCGATACATCAGTCTTAACATAGTATATATAAACATGTTGATAGAGCCGCAGGGAGTTGATATTTAACGGTCAACACCACTCCTTGCGAATGTAGGATACGCAATAATTTAAAATACGTATAATTCAAAACTACGATGTTTTTTGTGAATTTACGTTTAACATTTTATTTAGCTTGATGGTGATGGAAGAGTAATACTTATGATGCGGTTCCAGAAATACGTCTTTATTTATAAGCGTTATATGAGAAATCGTGGACGTTTTCTGTGAGAAAACGTGGACGTTAACTTAGTAGGGTTTCAACCAAAGATGGCTTTGAAGAAACAGATACCTATAAACCACCAGACAAACTCTCCAACTCGTCACTTTTATATTTTATACAGGGCTATATCAGCTATAGCAAAATAAAGGGATGGTAATCCCGACCCTTGCTAAGAAATATAGGTTTGCTCCCTCTACATGTACTTGAACTAGGATCATTGCAAAATTACAGATGGACAAAAAAAATTCTACCATCGTTTCTGTATTTTAAGTTCTGCCTAAGCTCTGAATTGATTTTTTCAACATTTTAATTCATGTACAATTATATTTATTCAGTTTCTATTATTGCTCAAGCCGTAACCAGGATTACTATTATGAACAGAACAGAACAGTTCTGATTACTATTATGTTTTAACGTTTTTGAATGGGTAACATAAATAAGCATTTACAAAATTAAAATGACCAAGACTCAAGAACGTCACACCCGTTAGACCATTTTAATTTAATAAATGCTCACTAATAAACACTAACAAATTGAGTGTTTGACATCATATTTTATAAAAGACAAATTTAGCCGTTTTATCAAAGTATATGAGCCGCGTCACGACAAAACCAACATAGTGCGTTTGCGACCAGCATGGATCCAGACCAGCCTGCGCATCCGCGCAGTCTGATCAGGATCCATGCTGTTCGCTTACAAACCCTCTTACAAGTAGAAAAACTGATAGCGAACAGCATGGATCCTGATCAGACTGCGCGGATGCGCAGGCTGGTCTGGATCGATGCTGGTCGCAAACCCATTATGTTGGTTTTGTCGTGACGCGGCTCATTTGTGTTACGAATCATCGGAACTACTACAGTCCTATTAGACAAAATATAATTTCAAACAATTAATCTGATTTTTGCAATTATTTCAATATTCTTGCTGACATAACATTCCAAATAGTTTTGAATGTATTACCATTTTTTCATAAATTATTAATGACGTTTCTTTGTGTGGCCATTATAACCCTTTTGCAAAATATCTATTTTTTGCTCTTGAATATGCATGATCGAATTATCAACGATTTTTAGTTAAGTCTCGAATTTTCGATAAACTGTGAAATTGACAAATTCCTGAAGAAAAAAATAAACAAAAAATAAAAGTTAAATGAATTTATATTTTGTGTATTGCGGTGATTTATATTTTTTATAATTTTTTATAATCATTCAATAACAAAATATATAAGATCCTTTTTTAGATTCACAACTAGTATAGATACCTGCACAATAACACACCCAGATTTTTCTTTCATGTTTTAATCGGGGAATTTTTAAAACGTAATTATTTACGTACATATCTTTTATTTCTGATTTGTACATAGTACATCATCATATACATAACATAATAATATTTGAGTAACATGTAATTTTCAGTGCAATCAATATAAAGAAATTAATAAAATAAATATTATAAAGAGATTAATAATTGTAATTGTAACAATTGTCATTGTTCAAATATCTGTTATTAAGCCTCAGTTAAGTGAGGATGAACATATTTAAGAAGAAAAATCAATATCAAAACTAATTTTTAATCTATCATTAAACTTTATTTTTAATAAACTAAATTTTTATCTATCATTGAACATTATTTAACACTGTAGTTCTAATAGTCATAGCATTTTTGTAATATAGTGCTAATTTACATAGCTCATTTCTATTATTACTTTGCAGCAATGCAATAAATTTGTACATACTTGGGTTAACAAAATAATATCTTTTAATATAAAGGGTACGAATACTGTATAACATGGACATATAAGAACAAAATGAAATTCATCTTCTAAGTCTCTTAAAGAACAACATTGACAATACCGTTCATTTCTTTGTATTCTATTTCTGGCATATCTACCAGTTTGTATTCTTAAGCTGTGTGCAGAAGTTCTTAATCTAGTAATAAGTCGTCTCAAATGATCAGGCAATATATCTAAATAATTTTCGTAACAAAACTAATTTTACACACATTATATAATTCCAATACAGAACTTGTTTCTTTAGATACATGCCACCCCTGTATAAACAATCAATTATTCGTTGTCTAAATATCGGGATAAAGTTTTTAAATACAATATCATGTGGGTTATTCCAAACATCTGCAAAACCATAGTCACACAAAAGCTTTTTAACATAGGCTACCCAGTTACATAATCCTTTATTACAATCATTTAATGATAGCTGGTAAACTGAGCGTAAAATAATATTGTCTGTGTGCAGCAACTTAAACCAATATTTAACAATGCGTACATAACGGGATATGAACAAAGGATATCTTCCCAACTCTCCATATACACTAACAGTGCAGGAAGTATTTCTTACAGACAATATATTTTTACAAAATTTTAAATGTATTCTTTCAATTTGTTTTGATTTTGTAAATCCCCATATTTCTGACGAATAACTCAAAATTGAGCCAACAAAAGAATCAAATAGCTGACATAATAACTTTGGTTTAAAACTATACTTTTTACAATTTAAAAGCAAAACATTAAGCGCCTTTAAAGCTTTACCTGCAATGTATTCCTGATTTAAAGTAAAATTTCCGGTGTAATTGAAAACTGTTCCTAGATAATTAAAATCATTTACTACTTTCAATATCATTACCATCATATGTTCCAAAACTCATTTCCTAGTAAACCGCCTCTTTTCCTAAATACAACAATTTTAGTTTTATCTATATTTACTTCTAATCCCCAACTTTTACAATATTCATATAATTTATCTAAATGCATTTGTAATTCTTGAGGCGATTTTCCTAATATAACCATATCATCAGCAAAATACGTATAAATTATTATCTATTCCGTTACACCTGACAAAATTTTCCAAACTTCCTTTTTTAAATTTTGCCTATTCATTTAGTAAATGTGTTAAAAGCAACCTTCAAACAGAATTTGTTAATTTGTTTACATACTGAAATTTTACATTGATTACTGTTTGCCAATTAATTTAGTTTACATGTTCAACTGCATAAATTGGCAATTTAAGGATCTAAGGGAGGTAATAAGAGTCATTGTATTGTAATGAATCGTAATCTTCTTAATACAATTTCTGTTCACTTCATTGGTTGGTTGGTTTGTAAAAAAGAAATATAAAAAGGAAATATAAAAGTTTGTTATCGCGCAGATGATATTTATAAATCATTTGCAAAAAAAACCTTGGACCTTTTTAACTTTTGAAAATGCCAACACTTCAAACAAGGAGTTAAAAAAGGGGGAATCTTTTTCAATGATAATAGACAAAAAATGCTTTGAATGACGCCTTTACAATACGCGACGATCTGTGTATAAATATGAATAGGTTAATTCAATACCTGTCACAGATAAACCTTACTTCCTGTTTTAACTTTACCTATCACTAGTATTGGCACCATATAAGAGCAATAATAATATGCTTAATTACGTTATGACAATTTAACTTAGTTTGCTTGCACCTAACTACAATACTAATAATGAAAATATGTCCACATTCCTTTTAAATGATTACAAGGACTGACACATTCACTTAGTATTGTTGAATGTCATATGCTCTATTTAATCATGCACTTGTTGATATCAAGCCAGAAAAGCGGGAACGAATAGTAAGTTTGCAAAGCTAGACAATCTACAAGTATGTAATGTGAAGTTCTTTTATCAAGACCAGTCTTAACGTTTTTGAAGTCTGCAAAACCAGGCAAACTGTATGTATTTTGAAGTCTGTCTGTATGACCTTGAACAGAATGCCTGAATAGCAAGTCTACCTACACGTATGTGAAGTCTGCATGACCTTAACCAGAAACATGCACGTATGTGAGGTCTTCATGACCTTAACTAAAATGCCTGCATAGTAGGTCAGCATGTATGTATGTGAAATCTGCATGACCTTAACCAGAATGCTTGAATAGCTAGTCTACCTACACGTATGTGATGTCTGCATGACCTTAACCAGAAACATACACGTATGTGAAGTCTTCATGACCTTAACTAAAATGCCCGAATAGCAGGTCAACATACACGTATGTAAGGTCTTTTATGACCTTAACTAAAATGCCAGAATAACAGGTCAACATACACGTATGTGAAGTCTTCATTACCTATAAATATCTATATTTTATTCTTGAATATGTATGATTTATCGACGATTTTTAGTTAAGTCTCAAATTTTCGATAAACTGTCAAATTGGCAAATTCCTGGAAAAAATGAACGAATTTATATTTTAAGTATTGCGGTGATTTATATTTTTTATAAATTTTTATAATCATTCAATAACAAAATATATAATATCCTTTTTTAGATTCACAACTAGTATAGATACCTGCACAATAACACACCCAGATTTTTCTTTCATGTTTTAATCGGGGAATTTTTAAAACGTAATTAATTTTAGCGTATAAATTCATCTATTCCGTTGACACCCCTGACAAAATTTTCCAAACTTCCTTTTTTTAAATTTTTGCCTATTCATTTTAGTTAAATGTGTTAAAAGCAACCTTCAAACAGAATTTGTTTACATACTGAAATTTTACATTGATTACCGTTTGCCAATTAATTTAGTTTGTAAACATGTTTAACTGCATAACTTGCAATTTAGGATCTAAGGGAGGTAAATAAGAGCAGAAAGTAGCATTGTATTTTAGATTTACATTGTAATGAATCGTATCTTCTTAATACAATTTCTGTCCACTTCATTGGTTGGTTGGTTTGTAAAAATGAAAATAAAGAAATATGTTATGATATAATCAATTGCAAAAAAAAACTTGGACCTTTTTAACTTTTGAAAATGCCAACACTTCAAACAAGGAGTTAAAAAAAGGGAATCTTTTTCAATGATAATAGACAAAAATTGCTTTGAATGACGCCTTCAAAATGAATATTATCAATACGCGACGATTTTTTTAAAAATAAAAAGGTTTTTCTATGTCAAGTAAACCTTACTTCCCTGTTTTTTTACCTTATAGTATTGGCACCAATAAGGCAAAATAATATGTTTAAATTCTTATGCAATTTAACTTAGTTTGCTTGCCCCTAACTAAAATACTAATATAAAAATATGTAATTCCCTTTTAAATGTTAAAGGATAAACCATTCACTGATTGTTGAATTATATGCTTTTTATCTCAATTGTTGTTAAGAAAAAAAGCGGGAAAAATGTAAGTCTTCAAGATGTAATGGCCAGTTTTCGTTTTTAAAGTCGAAAAGCCGGCAACGTATGTATTAAAGTCTGTCTTATCCCTTGCAAAAATGCTGATGAAAAGCTTCTCCCGTTGTGAAAGTCTGCTGCCCTTTAACCAAAAACATACGTATGTGAGGTCTGCATGCCTTACCAAAACCCTGAATGCAGTTTTTTACCCTACATTTTTTAAAGTCTGCATACCTTGCCCCAAAAAAAATGCAGTTGTGGGTTGCTGCCCTTAACCAGAAACTGCATATTGAGGTTGAATGCCTTTAAAAAATTATAAATGAAAAACTACCACTTTGTGGTCTGCATATTAAACCCAGAAAATGCGTATGTGAGTTGCATGACCTTAACCAGAATCCCTTTAAATAGCAGGTAACTTGTACTTATGTGGATTTTGATGACCTAATAGAATTTCCCCAAGATATAAAATTGTTTAAAAACATAATTATGCTTTAACTTTTTGGTAAATGAAAGGGTTTAAAACCCTTAAAAGTTGGGTGTTTAATTAAATGTATATTTGTTCCCATGTTTGAAAAAATGAAATTAAACTCTGATGGTTTTGTTAAAGATTATCTGGATTTGAAAGAAATTTACAATAAAAAATGATTTTAAAAAAGTGCCTAGTTATTGTCATTTAAATTTCGTTAAGTAAAAATATTGTAAGGGGCTTGTGCTTATACGTGTTATGTGTCCTGAGATTCGAAAAAGACCCCTGTGGGTTGTGATGTGAAAAGACTGAAAATATGCACTACATTTTTATTAATTTTATAAAAAATCCGATTCTCCTTCTAAGTTTGACATTTTTTATAGTTTCTCTGATTTAGGGGTAATCCAAAGCCTTAGATAAAACGATAAATGTAACCCATTACATTACCTTGATTCGTTCTAAAGGTACGATCGTTGTAATTTTAAAAGAAGTTTACCAATCAAACATTTTTCCCTTTGGGTTTTTTTAGCGTATCAAGTAAAAAAGCTCATTTTACAAAATATAAAACTTTTCGTGTTAATTTAAAGATTTGGGGTTTTTTATGGGTATTGGCTAAAATGGGGGGGAGAGCAGTAAAAAAAGGACTAAAATAATGTTAAAGTGTTTTCAATGTTAAATTTTTTCCCCTAAAAAGTAAAATGCAATTTTTTGGAATTTAGATTGTTTAAAATTTACTGTTTCCCAAAAGTAAAATGAAATTCTAAATTAAAAACATATGGGTATGTTTATTTAAAGAGGAAAAATGCAATTCTTTTAAACATGGGGCATTAGAATTTATTTCTAAATGAATAAAGCTCCTTTTAAAACGTGGCTATTATTTTTAATTAAAGTCCCAAAAATTAAAATAAAATCCAATTTGAAATACAATCATATAGGAAGCATACTTTTATACCCCGCAGAAAAACTTATGTAAAACACAAAATAGTTGGATAAAATGAATCGTTTAATTAATTAAAACCGTAATTGTTTTTCAAGCTAATTGAAATTGTAAATTTGCCCAAATAAACCCTTACGTTTGTTTATATATTATTTTTGCGCTTTTTTGCACAAATATGTGATGTATTGATGGTTGTGTAAAGTCTCAATTGTTTTAAAATTAAATTTTTTTAAAATTGGGGCCAGTTAGTCGGTTTCCTTTTTTCCAGTGTCTTATTTTCCTTAAAAGATATGAAAAAAATTAAAATTTTTTAAAAAGACTAAAAAAAAAATGGGGGTGGAATTTAGGGATTGAGAAATTTTTGGCATGTTTTTAAGCATTCTAAAATTTTGATCAGTTAAGCTCTTTTAAGAAACAGAGACCGTTAAAAGAACAAAGTTTCTAATACCTCGTGAATATATATTTGTGTTTATTTCATTTTTTGCTAGTCAATCTATTTTAAAATAATTAAATCTGTGAAATCGTTTCAATAAAATTTTTTTTTTTTATTAGATAATTTATTTTTTTAGTAATACCAATATGTGATATAAAATGGGGAAAACATTATCTTAAAGGGTTTTATTAGTGTTAGTTCAAAAATAATTTTTTTATATGTCTTTAGATTGTATTATTTATTATTGTTTCAGCTTTTTTTTATTTTTTTGTCTGTAGTCTTTATTTTGTTTTGGTATTTTTTTACTGTTTTACTTTTTTTCGCTTCCTGAAAATTATTCTTCTTCATTTTATTCATTATTATTTATTATTCATCATTTATTTTTCTTTTTAAAATTTAAAAATGTTAATTAATTTAAAAAAAAATCAAAACAAAAATCAAAAAAATATTATTCATCAATTAAAAAATAAAATTTAAATCATATTAAATATCAAAAAAATTATCAAAGTATAAAAATGTGTGTTAAGGACAAATTAATGAAAAGGTAAAACCCTTCAATGTCTGTATTCCCCGATGCGAAAGCCCGTTTTATTGCAGTTTTTTCTTTTAAAGGTAATTTTTTAAAAAAAGCTTTTTTGGTTTTTGAAACGTGAGGGTACTGGAAATAATTTTTTGAGATTAATCCTTCATTTGATTCAGGTCTAGTCCAATTGCTTGTGTGCGAATTTTAAGATCATTCCTTCACTCTGTGTTTTTTTTTTTTTTTTTTTTTTTTTTTTTTTTTTTTTTTTTTTATTTCTTCAGAATAATTATCTTTATTGCGCAAAATGATCCGAAATAGAAAAAGCGTTGCAACGCTTTTTTACTCAAAACAGGCAAAGAATAGCACAATATTACGATTTTCAATTTAATCGGAGTATATTTCTTAATAATCTTTTGCATATCTAACTAGTGTCCCTGGTGAGCTATGAAAATAAAATGATTTTTTATCTTAAAAGTTGTTTTCATGACAGGTAGTATCCACTGTAAATTTTCTTTAGTTTAAGGCGTACATTAATGTTTTACAAATTAAAAAAAAACTATTTGACCATTTATTTATTATTGCTATTGATTAGACAATAAGCAGTGAATTATATTAAATTTTAAGATATTATCGAACAATAGATTATCAAACATTGATTTCAGATTTTAACAAATTTTTTATATATAAAAATGGTTTGATCTCATTACATTTAAAGTATTTTTTTTCATTGAAACCAGATCAATTTAAAATTTTACATTGTATATATCTTTTTTATGTTAAATTTTTATTAAAGGTCCCATTAAGGCTAAAGATTGCTATTGATTTATTTCGTTCAAAAAAAAAAATTATTGGCCATATAGCTTAGCCTTTTATTGCTTAGTTTTACGTTTTTGCAATTTATATATAGTGGGTTTAGTAATTTTTTGCATGGAAGTCAAAATACCACTTTTTTTACATGTTGCTCCCCCTTTGTTACAAGATTAAGTTTGCCATTCAGTATTATTTTCTAAATTCAGGGTAAAAAACATATCACGTGTTTCTAAACAACATTATTACATTATAAAACACACGTTGCACTTTCTTAGAAAGGAAATTTATTTATTTCTGAGCCAAGAATATAACGTATGTGCGGTATATGAATCAAAATTTGTTAATTCTTCTGCAAAACTGATATGATAAAAAAAGCTATTGCAATAATTGCGTTTTTATAAACAACCTCAGGTTTGTGCGTTTCCAATTATCTATTTCTATATTATATAAATGCATTTAAATGTAAAATCTTACCTTTTTGTCTTTAAGCAATTGCTATTATTTTATCAACTATACACTGATATTCTCTGTGTATATATCTCTCTCACAAATACGATACAGTATAACCTATATTTGCAAGTTTACTTATCGGGTAATACAAAATTGTCCACAAAACAAAAAGTCATTAGCAAAAGCTGATAATATTGTTCAATGTCACACTTGAAAAGAAAAAGAAATATTTTTTTTTTTAAATTGTCCATTTATCTATCATTAATTATCACGTTATATTTAAGACTTCCGCATTTCACAGTATTGTTCTATTCAACAGACGGTACACATGTCTAATGATTCGGATCTGAGTGCCAAATTTAATCACCCGGAAGTCGCTCTGTTTTGTATTGTATATGTGCATTAAAAAGTTTATTCCTTCAATTTTGTGACATTAAGTTAAGTACGGGGGCCTTTGATCGGGAGCAAAAAATAAACTTAAAAAGTCGGTGTTATTATATTTAAAACAAACTAACCCTTTCATAAATGTTTGGGGTGGATTCTGAAAAGACGGACGGAGAAAAATTGAATTTATCGACGATGTAATTTTTTTATTTACTCGCTCAAAAGGACCTGTTGTGCCTTAACCCTAAAAGGGATAGTAGTCTTAAAATAAAAAAAAAGCTTCATTTAAAAAAGGGAAACGAATTGAGCCCCGGCACGACAAAACCAAAATGTATGTTTGCGCCCGCATGGGTCCGACCAGCCCCGGCATCCCCGCTTCTGATCAGGTCCCCTGCTTCGCTTACCCATGGATCCCCGATAGACTCGCTGATTTTCGCAAATGGTCTGGATCCATGCTGGGCGCAAAAAGCATTATGTGGTTTTTTTTCATGACCGGCTCAAATTTAAATGTTTAAAATTGTTTTTAGAGAAATGTTAAATTTTTTCTACCTGAAAAAACCCAAAAAATAATAATAAAAATTAAATTTTTTAAAAGGCAAAATGTCAATAATGTTGTTTGACTTTATACAAAATACTAATCGCTATGACTGTTTTTTCCAAATAGCAAAAATGAAAAAAATGTTTCGGTATTTGGCCCCTGCGTAATATTCGGATACATAAAAATACACCCAAATGTTTTGAGAAAAAAAAAAAGATTTCTGAGACAAAGAACTAAAGATAGGGAGAAAAAACAACTCTACGTTTATCGCTTCTTTCCTTACCAAACACAGTTTTGGTAATCCTTTGAAATAGTGCGACAAACACATATAATTGTAAATTTACAAATTTAAACTTAAAAATCAAAATTTCTATATAGTTTTTATACCAAAAAGTAAGGTAACTTTTTTAGGAGGGCCACCTGTTTTTCTTTAACCCAGATAAAAATGATCGAAAAAAAACCCCAAAAAAAATTCATCAAGACCCCAAAAAAAAAACCCGGGGTTCCTTGTCCAAATCGGTTAAAAAGATAAAAGAAAAATGTTCCGGGCCAGGATAGTTAAAAAATATTTAAAAAATAGTAAAAATCCCCAAATAAATTTAAAAAAAAAAAAAATTTTTTATTGTCTCGGATTCTTTTTTTTAACGGGAATGTAAAAAATTAAAAAATGCAAGCTTTCCTGGAATTCTCTATCAGAAATTGTTTCTGCTTTTTTCTCCACACAGAAAAATTACCCTTTCGAAAACTAACAGTACTACTTTTAAAATGTTCCCTTTTTAAGACACAAATTATCCCTATATTATGAAAAGAGCTTGTTGTTTTTTTTTAAAAAAAAACTTTTCCTCTTTTTTTACATAAATGAAAATGGGAGGGTCCTATTTGGAAAGCATAATTGTATCTGTGGTTTGCAGAAAATGAAAAATTTTTTAAAGGGTTTCTTCTTTAATTTTACTAAATCTTGCAAGAATATTTGTTCCGAAAACAACGGGCGTTTTTGTTTCGAAATTCGACAGTTTTTAAAAATGAATAAAACTGTTGCGAAAAAAATATAGCTTCTTAAAAAAAACAGGGTTTTTAGGTCCCTTAAACAGGAAATTAAAAGTTAGCAAAAAAATCATATAATCATTAAAATTTATCTGTATTAAAATTTTATTCTTAAATGTTTTAAAAAAAATTTTAAATATCTTTGATTTTTGCAAAAAAATTTTTATAATTAATGATTATGGGGGAAAAATTTGCAAGCATGCTCAGATTTGTTTTTAACTGTAATATATTAATGTTTAACTTATAAAAACAAAAAATGAAATAGGTTTTTAACCAAAACAAATTTGATGTTCGTTTTTACGGTTCTAAATTATAAAAATCAAAAAATTAAAAACGAAGTTTTTTCCAAAACAAAAGCGTTGGTGGCAATTAAAAAACCAAGAAAACGGATATTTACGTATTTTGGGGGATGCCATTGATAAAAAAAATTTTCATAAATTCTACACAAAAGGAACAAGGTCCTCCATGTGTTTTTTTAAAATTACATGAAGGGACTGGAAAAAATTTGAAATTTGTGTACATTTAATGTATGTGTGTACCAATAACTTGTGTCAACTTTTCGATCATCCCCGGGGCTGTAAACAAGACTAAAATATTAATTAAAAAAGTTCAAAATTCATTAAATTTTTTTTTATAAAAATTTTAAAATGCAAAAAAAATAAAAAATAGTTAATATCGTGTTTTAATAATAAAAAAGATTTAAATTAAAATTTGTATCATTATAAAGAAAACAAAAACAATACCAAAAAAGTTTTTAAAAAATAAAAAAAGCTTATTATTTTCGTTGGTAAAAATACCCAATTTTTTTCATGTTTGGGGGCCAAAAATTTTAATTTTAATCATATAAATTTTTTTCTTTTTAAACCTTTTGCATTTTTTTTATTTTAAGTGCGCTTTATCTATGTAAAAAAATCAAAAATTTTTATTTTTGGGTTTTTTGGCCCCAATCGGTCCCGAAACATACAAAGGAAAGGCAAACTAAAAAAGGGGCGCTCAAAAATTTGTCTACTCTTTTAATATTTGTAAAACGTTAAAGTTGCGTTTTTCTATTCAATATATCTTATTTCATGTGATTTTAATCTACCTGACGGGAAAAATTTAATTTTTTAAATATTTATGGTTAATAATAAAATGCCGTTCGGTGCAAAAAACGTGCTTTTTTGGATGTGCCAAACTGAGATACGCAAATTAAGTTTGAGGTATCGTCTTCGATAATATTTGGCCAGGGGATCCCAGTGGTCGGGGATTTGTTATATTTTGCTTAATATAATAGGGTGTTTTGAAAGGAAAAAAACACCGGGTTATGGTATAAGTGACCAGGAAAAAATTTTTATCTATGTAAAAACTTTAAACGGGGAATCATCCCATTTTTTGACGGACAACTCCAGTGTTTGCATATTTGAAAGGGTCCAAATTTTTCACTGATTTTTTACCCCCCCCCCTCAAACCCACCTTGCTAAAAATTTGACAAATGCAAGCATGCAAAAATAAATACAATCCGTACTTTAAAACATCATTTTAATAAATTGTTCCTTATTATTTTAGTTTAAATAGTAAAAAATGTTAATTTAAAAAAGGAAAAAATACTTTTAGTTAAATTTGTTTAGAAAAGAAGATGTTAGTAAAAAAAACAAATTTACGCACTATGAAGCAAAACTTAACATTATCTTTATGTAATCTTTTCAATTTGTGGGGTGCATCCCAAAAAAATTGGTGTTGACGCCCAATGATTGGTTGAGGAAAACTTTATAAAATGAAAATTAATTGCTTTAAATTCAAAGTCTTTTCCTATTTTTTATTTAAAATCCAAAGTATCGAGTTTATTTAAGTGAAACATTAAAAAATAGAACCTCAACTTTG